>NC_056749.1:707424881-707552381 GCF_019279795.1 Protopterus annectens | reverse complement strand
AATTCTAAAAATAGTTCCCAGTCACCAAAAAAGCAATTAACCTGTTCTAGGACAATAAAATGAAACTTAGTAAAGGTAGCACAAGTAGAGCTATGTTTGGCAAGGGCATTATTCATGTTATGAGATCCAATGGCTCCTAAATGTTCTTTCACCCTGTCAGAAAGCTTTCTGGTGGTCTTGCCAACATAGAAAGCTTTGCAAGATGCACATAATCCTGCATAAACTACTGCAGTAGAGTGACAAAAGAAATTTTTGTGGAACCGAACAGTATATCTATATCTATATATATATATATATATATATATATATATATATATATATATATATATATACATAAAAGTATACATATATATATATATATATATATATATATATATATATATATATATAAATATGTATGTACATGTATAAATATATCAACATATGTATATATATATATATATATATATATATATATATATATATATATATATATTTATATATCTCCATATCCTTGTTATATGTAAACATGAGATTTGTATATACCTTCCCAGATGTATCCCACCATATGTATCTGATATGTGTATATTTAGATTTAACAACATACTGATTCAACACTATTTTCATAACAAGTACTAAACAATTGTAGAAGTCAAAGCCGTTGTTCACTACTATTCAGTATGTGCACTGATAGATACATTTGAAAAAACAACAAGCATTTTTAAAGCTGTGATGGCTTAGTGGTTAACTGCTGTGATTATAGTATACAGGGTCCTGGGTGCAAGGGCTGTTTGTTTTGTTGCTAGGCAGAACAAGGAATGTTGGACACAGAGTGGTTAAGGCAGTTTTGAGTAGCTTTAAGTGGGTTTGAGTGGGTTTGCATGATGGTAAGCAGTGCTAATGTACGGTTAAATGGAAAGGCACTTACACCTTGTCAGCTTTGCTTACCACTGATCAAATCTGCTTACCAGTTACATTTAATCAATGCTTAATCCTGCTAAGCATAGCTTAGCCTTGGCAACCAGTGAACACATTCCAGACTGAGAAAATAGCAGGGTAATGACATCTTTAATAAGTGTATGTAATTCCTTGTACATAACATGCTTCTATGTGCTGTCATTACAGTATCAAGGGGTGTGAGTATACTGTATGGGACACGAGTATATATGGCTAGTACAACAATTTTTTCTCTTTGTATGTGTTTCATACATGGGTATTATCCCAGGTTATATACAGTCACACTTGCATGTATTGTATCATTATGTTACTACTGTTAACAGTGCTTTCCCAAGTAAGAGCAGATCGTAGATTGTAGTACTGGAACCATATAGCCCTGCTTGCAAAGATGGACTCTGAGTACTGACTATCATGTTCTTGGTGTGTGAGCTGTGTGTCATTAAGTATTTGCTACTGGATATTGACCTGATATGTGGATATTAACTGTAAACTACTATGTGTATAGGACATGTCATTGAGGGCTGCTGTCATGTATTAATGGCATACCTATCCGTGTCAGACGTCTATCTGTCAAAACATTCATCCTAATGCATAACCTGTTGGCTAGCTGATTTCTGTCTGTCCTTGGTACAGATGTGCAGATGTCAGGTATCCATCTTGGCTGCTTACAGGCAGTCTATGCTTGACTGACACTGACATGTCTGTCCAGCTGTGTTATGAATGCCACAGCTAGGAAACCCACCCTGTATGCACCACATGCCATGGATACCTCAACTAGACTACCACAGTCAACAGAACATACTTGAGTACAGGTCTCCAACCCAGAAACTGGCCATGTTATGTAATATATGTTGCATACATGTCATTTGGAGCACCTCACTGGCCCTATGCAAGAGATAACCAGATGACTGGATGTTGCATTTAACTGTCACCCTGGGGATCACTCAAGTGGCATCAGTTGATAGATGGCCTGCTGACAAATGTCAGGTGGCATGATACCACTATACCCACATCCCCTACTCTTCTCATCTCTCCATGGACATTATCCTGGTACACACCTAGGAACACCTGCACCTATGGACCCCAGTACTGACAAATGTGGCAGTGCACATTACTCAGAATAACAGTGTCTGTGTGTTTGTAAACTTGTAGTTAATAATACCCTGAGGGCCTTCTCACCCACTACACCCCCATTGCCATAGGTAGAAATGGCTACTGCTGTAATGGACATTAAATGTACCTTGTTACACTCTTCACCCTATGGATGACCTGAAGCTTACAATACCAGCAGAACAGTGTTGTACAAATGGGTACATAGGCATGGGTTTCCCTCTTGAGTCCTGGCAAGTGTGTGTATGTGTGCAAGTGTGTATATTTGTAGGATACAACATTCTGAGGCCACATTCTCCAAATACGATACACCTTGCCATACATAAGGGATAGTGATGTTGCTGACATTAGCAGAGCCATGACAAACCCTCACCCTACTGTCCCTGTGGCATGTGCAATAAATGCATATCCCTGTAGTATCACTGATGAGATAGACAAGGGGTTGTATTGCAGTCCTGGTCAATGTGTGATTCTGGGTATGTCAGAGCATTATCATGGGTTTCAGTGAGTAAAATATCCAATGTGAGGTGTGGGTGCTGGGTATACTGTCTTTACACCATGGTACCCCAGTACATGTCCCAAGGTCCACCGTATGAGGACCACTGTCACCATCAACCATACAGGTAACTGATTATGCTATCCAGCCCAATGATGCATGTGCTGTGTGCAAATTTCTGTAACAGAATGGACTCACTGACAAGGTAGTTAGCACTGATAAACCCAGGTCTCTCAGATGTGTCTATGACTGTTATGTGTTTGTCAATGTGTATATGACTGTATGTCATACTATGTATTGTTCATTAACACACAGTACATCCCCCATTACCATACTGTACAAGGCCTTGTGATGTTCTTCACTTAACAAGAAACTCGGGACACACCTCATCCTAAAAGCTGTGTGGTGTGTGCAATTAAGGCCAAACACATTAGTAGCAATAAGTATCTAGGTAGGGGGTTCTACTCTCAGTGTTGCTAAGTAAGTGAGTGTGTATGTGAAGGGATCTACTTCAGTTTGCGGTAAATACATGTCCCAGGAGGTCATCTGTCCGAGAACTGACTGGCAAATGCTAACATTTCAAAGGAATCATCTTGTGGAAATTCATTCCATCAAAACTAGCAGTAGATGTGTAAATGCCCTCTTCCCCACTGTACAGCTGTACAGTGATACTGGAGTTGGTATATATAGTCAGGTGTGGATGTTGTGGGCATAGCCACCCCCATTGGGGTTATTGTTGTGTGTATCCCCCCGCTTAGTCTGCTGTAATACTGTACAGTTTATGTTAACAGGCTAAGTAGTTGTAAATCACAGTATGTGTTTCTACGCCACCCCACACCCTCCAAAGTGGAGGGCTGTGCCACCCACACCAGCACACCTATGTTTACCAACTCCAGGATTGCACTACATTGGGGAAGATGACATATACCCTGCCAGTACCATCGTCAATGACATTAAACTGGCAGACTGATTATTTACTGATGTAATGTTTTGCCTATTTTGTCTTGGAGGAAGTACATAGGCTAAAATGGGTTCACTGCAAAATTAAGTACATTCATGTGTACAGTATTCTCTGTGTATTGCATCAACACCAAAACCTCTGTGTGTGTGTGTTATTCACAAACATTTGGTGTGTGCCACCCGGTACACTTACCATTGTCCACTGTAGAAGGGCTGCTGATATCAGCCACCATGCAGTCACCAGTATACACCCCTCAGACCTATCAGCCATGTGGCGCATGCAGTAACTGTTATACATACCTGTTACTTGTGTTCAGCTGTACCCAGGATATGGCACAGTCAATGTGGCACCACAGTGCCATACCCCTTGTAGGAAACAACAGCAGACCAACATCCTGCTGACACATAGACACCTACAACACAAACTGAATACATTATGGAGACCACAGTCAGTCAGTGTTAATAACAGTTATAATGCATCTTGACATGTAAGCATTAAACTTTCCAGCTGAAAACATGTTACACAGCATTACATTGCTAAACCTTAGTACATTCATCCTGTGCATCAGAACCATATTAGCCTGTCCCTGCATTGATGGTATGGATGACAGGGATGTGGCACAGGTATCATCATATGCACAGGGTGTAGTGTGGGTTTGTCAGAGACCTAGGCTGAGCCATTTGGTTGACATCATGTATGTGTGTTACGGGGTTTCATTATCAATTGGGCTGTGCAGATGTGGTGTGTGTAGGTATGGAGGTGCCCTAGCTGTGTTGGTGATGTGTGTGTGTGTGTGTGTGTATGTATGTATGCACACAGTTCTGCCATGTGACTGCCCTATACAGGGGTTTGTTGGACAGCTGCAGACCGTACGTGGCAGGGTGTGCATTTCACCATGTCCAACCACGGACACGGGAACTGTGCCTGCCAGGGATTCCACAGGCACTACCAGGTACAAGCCCAGATATGGTACTCTCCCCTGATGATGACAAACGTCCACTGAATCTGGGTCCCTGTTCGGACTGGCCAGGACCACGTGCACATGGCCTGCTGTGTTGTGGGGGACACAGCACCCCCCTGCAGTGCTGGTGCTGGTACTGCCACTACGGGAGCAGCTGTGACTTGTTGCACGTCCATGTAGACCTCCACCTGTTGGTGTTGCTGACTTACACCCACGTGGCTGGCACCCTACTCCCACCATATGCTCTAACACAGACATTGCATGGTCGAGGATTCCCACCATCTCACCCAACCGTCTATCCAGGACCTCTGCAAAATAACGGTGGGCACCTGCAAGATCACGGATGTTGTCAAGTACAGCAGAATGAGTACCCCTCTGGAGCATCAGACTCTGTCTGGTATAACATTCCATATATGCCTGTGCCTCCATAATGGCCCAAAACATGTGTCTGATGACACCTGCTGTGGATCTTCTGCCAGGGGCATGGTGGCCAGCAGCCCTCCTATGAGCACCCTTGTACATCTGCATGTGTGGTACCTCGCCGGTCATCTGGCTATGGATTCTGTGTACAGACACACTTGCTATAGTCACCACACTGTCCTGTCCCATGCCACCACCCGCCAACTGTCCTCATCTATGGTCACTGGTGATGGGGTATGTATAGGCATTGTGACTGTGTGCGGGGATGGGGTGGATAAAAGTGAGATGTCAACTGATGCCACAGCTTCAGCCTCTGACAACCCTGCCTGTGCTTCACCATGCCTATCATCATTGTCAGAGTCTGTATGGAAACTAACATCAGTTTGCCTGCATGAGGGACCCTGACACACCTCGCCACCTGTGAGAGGAAAACAAAAAACGTAATTTAAGACCTGTATGTCATTGCTTACCTCTACACACACACACACACACACACACACACACACACACACACACACACACACACACACACACACACACACCACTTACAGGTGAGGTGGCACAAAGATATTACACAGACCTCTCATTACTCAACAGTCATGCATGACATATGGCACTCAACAGCATACACTGCAGCTATACACAATCCTTGTTACCAACATTATACATCTCTGTGATGCATGAGTTGTGTTAGTAGGTGATGCCCCTTCTCTTGGAACACACTACACCCACGTACACAATATTGATGTGCACCTGTTCAGCACCCTGGCATGTACTGTGCACCATACCTCATGAATGTACATACCATTGCTGAATGTGTATATGTGTGGCAGTTATATTTGCTCTGTTGCTTACCGCCCCTATGTGTTTGTCTGACACATACCTGGGAAGATATGAGGACAGATGTCAATAGTGAATGCCTGACCTCTGATTTGCAGATCTCCTCATTAACAGTGCATGTATGAGTAATAAATTCCAATTACACTGACAGCCTTCAAAGCTTACTGTGGCTATGAAGAGTGTACATATCCATACTGACATGCCAGCCTCTTCCCTGATATACAATGGGGCCACAATACTGCATATTTAAACATTGCACACATCTGATATGTGACATATGACCTGTGCAGTCAAATGCAATATCAAACAAATGTGTTAGTTGTGCAGATGCTGATTGAGATGCATACAATATGTGGGTTGCATAATTGTGCACACCCATAACACAATGGTTTGTTGCAGCACCTGTTAACTGAACTACAGCAGTCACTATTCCTGGAAGGGGTATACTAGCATGGCCCATCTTCACTTGCCATTATTTGGTCACTCCACCCTACAAGTGTCCCCCAACTCTGCCGGATTGCAAGGTGAGCTCATGTGCACAGCCCTTGGAGTTCACACAGTGCCTTCACTATTGCTGTGGAGTCAGGGTTATGTCTGGCACAATTCATGACCATGACTGTGTTCAGATACAGCCATTCTCAGCCTTATTGCAGATTTTTGACAACTATGGGCCACACATGAGTGTCATTTTGCAGTGTTCCAAATTCAGAACACCATGTCTACTGGCCTAGTTCCTACTAATAAACAGCAAACCTAAAGGTGTACACTGGCACCAGCAAGATACAGATGGGGATGGTGGGGCTGAGGTGGAGTGAGGTGTTGCTTGTGCACCACATGTATCTTTATTAATACTGTCTGTAGGTTTCATCCTTGATCTTGGTGCACCATTACACATTGCAACATATGCCTTTGGGAGACCTGATGTTATGCATATGCTACCTGTAGAGAGCCCTGGATGATGTTTCCTGTGGAACAACTCTTCCATCTGATTACCATAATTTATAGGCCACACTTATGCAGAGTCCAGGCGATTGTCAACACAGGTAATGCACAGGAAGTACTTGCTAGATATTCCTGCAAGCCCCTCAGTGTTGCTGGATGTTTCTGGGCAGCCTCCATGACCAGGTTGCAACATGTGTTGTCATCTGTGTTGGATGGGCATCTGTTTATTTTCTACATAAATGTTGTTCCATACTTCATTGTCACATACATGACTGTCTGCACTGTTTGACATGGTATATGCAATGGTGAGGTAAGGCTACGTCTCCCACTCCTGAGTGCTATGTTTTGCATATGGGATCCATTCCATGGTTTGTAAGATATGTGTAAGCCATGGCTGCCTCTGTTGCAGGTGAGTCAGCAAATGTCATGGATATACTTCTTGGACAGCAGACCATTACTTGGTGTGACATTGCGGCCCTGTACTTGATGGAAGGTGCGTACTCAAGAAGAGTGAATGCTGTCAGTACCTCAAAAGCTGCTTCCACAATATATTTGGAGTGTGTGCACACATATGTTTCCAGTGTTTGTTAAGGCATGTATTCCCCATATTTGTTGTCCTAACATAGGATTCCATATTACACATTCATTGCTCATGTTAGGATCACATTACAGGTTGTAAAAGGTGTGGAATGTGGCATTGTGATATGCCGTTGTGTAGATCTGTAACAGTTGCCATTGTAATAGTGGTGCATACATTGTTGTAGCCACTGTATAAGGGTAATGTTCTCGACATGTCCCTACTGTAGGCCATTTGTCCCACCATTATGTTCATCTCTGTCCACACATCTTGCACTGACAGGTTGTTAGGTATACTGCAGGACTCTTATATACCCTTCAGGTATGCCACCATGGTGACCTGGTGACCACTGTGATGCAGTTCAGTTAACAGCAACAATAAGTGAACATGTGCAGCATGCATTATGGGTAGGTTTGTTAAATGTGTACATGGCAAATACCATGGCCATAACATAGTCGGTGTATTAGCAAACCTGAATAAAACAATTCCATACTCACCAGCTACAGGCTTCTGCCCCAGAGTTATGCCAGAGGGACCTACATAGTTGTGTGAGAGATGTAATGTCAGTAGCCACACCTGTCACATTGGTACAGGGTGGGAGCAGCATTTCAGTACATCAACAGTACAAACTCACAATACTAGAGATTATGCACATCTGTTCATTACTACACTGCAGCAACAGACTATGTTATCTGACATATGCATGAAGATACTTTACAGATGAAGATGGATAAGCAGCAGTCGTCTACTAATGTGCCCTGGGGCCTTACCTGCATGCTCTTTGTCCATTGTGTGGGTAGCACCAAGCTCCACAATGGTATAGTCAGGTTCCTCGCTTAGCTGGTGGGCGGGTGCCCTAAGGCTGGCGAGGAGCTCCTCAGCATGCATCAGTGGGGGGGGTGGATGGCATGACCCCCACTTGTGGCTAGCTGGTCCCTCCTAACTGCAGCAGCACGCTGACGGGCATGGTGGAGGAGATCAGTGCAATGATGTCACACCTACTCATAACTGCAGTTATGCAGGCTGACATCATTTACCCTGTGGATGAGCTCATTCCACAGGGCAGTCCACTCCTGCAGATCATGGGCTGTATGCCCAAAGAGGGTTCTGTGGTAATGCACAAGGAAGTTTATTATTATAGCATTCTCCTGTGGAGTATAAGCAGGGAGAAGCTCCCAGGACATGGTACCTGGAAGAAATAAACAGGAAAAAAAGGTCTGAGGACCACATACTGCAAGAATATAATAGTTGTTAAATGACTCCCCCCCCAACCATATCTGCAACAATAATCTGAGCACACAAATCCATGGGTATGTTTACACCAAACCTACTGTTGGAGACAAATATCCTATTGTGCAACAAATATTGAAATGTGTTTTTATTAATGTTCCTTGTTGAAACACTAACATATTTGGCCTGTCGCTATCAATGCAACCTGCATTCCATTGTAAAGGCCACTGTGGTTCCATATATGCATGTGTTCTGCTCGCTATGCAACTGTTCCAAATCTGGTGTTTTGGGTTAATGGAAACATCTATGCATGCTGTTATAACTAATCCTGGATTGTGTTGACTATTACTACCCACATATGTTCTAAAACTGCAACACAGTAGCATCTTTGGGAAGGCTTTTACCAGCAGAACCACCTGTCCCACTTCATTTGGCTATGGCACCAGGCTACACCAAGTCTGGGACCCACCCCAGGACCTCTTCATCCACTGGTCCTGCACTACCTTCAGGTGGAACCACCTCAAGGAATGGTGCTCATCCCCCCTCCCGAGAGCAGGCAGAGACAGGATCCTGTCACCCAAAGTCAGGTCCAGGGTCTGGTACATAGGGAGCTCCGCAGAGAATTGGTGGATCTGCTACACCAGCTTGAGGCCCTTGTGGCACAATTAGAGGGTCAGCCTGCCCCTCCTGCTCAGCCCCCAGCACAACCACTTTCAGGGCCATGAAGGTACATTGGTGACTGCCCATGAGTGGGGACCTCAGTCCCACTGTTTCCATTTGGGGGCTCATGGGCTTCCAATTTCCAAACACCCCTCCCCATCCAAGGTGTTTACCCACCACGTGTCATATACCGCCCCTGTATGTTGTCTTGTCTGTCTTCTGACCCAGCCTACCTCCCCAAATATACCTACTATCCTTCCCCAACATCACACTCTCACCTTAACAAAAAAAGGGCAATCTTTCCCAACAAGGATTTCGCACCATACATAACTGTCCATTTTGCACCCACTTACAACTGCTTATCATCCCTTGCAAGTGTTTAACCCAGGACCCTGCGCACCACAGCCACAACAGTTTACCACTAAGCCGTCTGAGCTGCAGATATGTGTGATGGTTTCTCAAACATAACATGCAGCACAGTCATTCGATAGTAGGGAAAATGCATTTAGATATATATATATATATATATATGGATTTAGGACTTTTGATCGAAAGATCAAAAGTCCAAATCCATTATCACTGAACATACTTTACCAAAAGCACTGTCACCAAAAAAGCGCTTACGGTAAAGTATGCATTATTAAAAAAAAAAAAAAAAAAAAAAAATCTTTAAACCTACTGCACCCTCATGTGAGAGGCTGTACCCCCCACTCCCCCTACTTTAATATTCTCACTCCGAGGTTGCACTACAGTGGGGAAAAGGGAATTTTCCCTTATCCACACCATAGCACAACCGGCACAATGAGCATACTTATCCGAAAGTGCTGCTTCGTGAACAGCACTTTTGGTTAAGTATGCTTGGTGATTTCTGCTTCGGTGGAACGTGCTTTTGGGGATCTGTACGGATCCCATATACATATATGTATGTATGTGTGTGTGTGTGTGTGTGTGTGTGTGTGTGCATGTGTTTGTATCTATGTAGACATGGATCTCTCTCTCTCTCTCTATATATATATATATATATATATATATATATATATATATACATACATATATATATATATATATATATATATATACATATGTGTAGATGGAGTGCATTCAGACATCGGATGCACACTCTGAACCTCCTTCCTCCACAGATGCACTGTTCTGCCTTGCTACAAAACAGAGCGTCATATGTGGACACAACCTAACACTGAGGGGGATATATAGGGACAGATCACAGATATACCCATTACAAACCTATGAAGTTTGTGCATGATACATTTCACATTACCATGACTGTTCTGAAGGTGGTGGGGTCTGAAACTCGTGTCTATCATGACTTCATTACTTCCACCTTCAGCTATTTGCCAGACATATAATATACATGTTTGGAGGAACAGGGTTCATTCACCTAGGCAGGGAGACATTTCCCTGTGGTACATTTGACTGGGGGACACATGGCTGAAGTGACAGTTAGCTGCAGAGAAATATGGCTGTTTGCAAATTCCCTGTGGGCAAAGAGAAGAATGTGTTGCCATGCCCACAACTTCAAGAACCAACATCACAGGGGGAAAACAATGTCTATGGTCCCCAAGGGAACATGAGACAGCAGGCAATATGGCAGGCATCAGCAGCAGGCTGGCCAGAGGGCATGTCAATGGCAGTACAAATGCAGTGCACAATGGGCAGTACCTTTATAATTGGTGTGTGTGGACCATTACGTAAATTGCATACTGGAGCATAAATGTGACTACAGTAGCCTGCAGGATTTCCTCCATGCTGTAGCACACTTCTAGATGTTGTAGTTACATATGTATGTACTCTACACTGAGTACAACATTCATTACTTCTTCTGCCTCCATGCATTTGGTTATTAAAGCGTGAGCATGGCAGTATGTGCTTCTCTTTGCCCACAGGGAATTTGCAAACAACCATATTTCTCTGCAGCTGTCACTTCAGCCATTTGTCCCTAGTCAAATGTACCACAGGGAAATGTCTCGCTGCCTAGGTGCCTGAACCTGGAGGAACAGAACAAACAGTATGATGGTTTAAATCTTGACATTCTGTGCAGATCTGTACAGTTGACAGGTATGGCTCACTGCCCACAGGGCCAGATGCTATGTCCATAGCAGTTACTCAGCAGGACATCATTACAGCAAGTCTTGATGGCACATATAAATCTTTCAACATCATGTATCCCATTACTACAGCCCACATACTACATTCAATTACATGCTGACATGTTTCACATACCTGTTTTATTATTGTGCTCTCTTCTGTGTACCAGTTGGATTTTTCCTTATTTGTTTTTTGTAGTATTTTTGTTTTTTAGTATTTTTTCTCTCTCTCTCCACTACAGGGATTGAGCTGGTTTGAATAGGTTGCAGCATGGCTTTTGTAGGTGATGCTCATGATCAGGTGATGGCCTCTGCACCAAATGGTGCTCTCCACTTGCTAATTGCATGCAGTCAGCTGTGTAGTACTTCCAATAGCCAATGTCACAGCAACCCACTACTATAAGTGACTACATTATGTGGGCATTGTCCTTTTACCTTTCCTGTATGGAAGACATCCTTTCTGTGTGTGGGCAGCAGTGTTACAGACAGCAGGTAGCAATACCTCTTACAACAGGACTTGCACACACAGGCCAACTACATGTTTGTATAAGGTTCCAGACCTAGGGCAATGTATGAGTATTGCTGTTGTATGCATTGAATACTGCTAGTTTTACAGGGTTTGTGTGTACGTGCTAGTTTTGCATGGAATGCCATCTGGCTGTATAGCTCTCAACTGTGGGCCTATCCACATGATGGCCAGATGATTGGCTGTTATGTTTTGTCTGTTCACCACACAGGTCTTGTCAGTGACATATCAGTGGCATTCTCTCCAATGATTGCTATCAGTACATGGCAACAACCATTTGTGTTTCTGACTTCATATTCCTGAGTAAGGGTATGTTGCAACCAATCCTGTAACATCAGCAACTTTCACAGTGTATAACAGCAATATTTCAAATATGGCCCTGTATTTCAACAGGCTGGATGGCTTAGTGGTTAAGGTCTTTGCCTCCCATGCACAAGGTACAAGGTTCGATTCTGACCTCTGACCAATTCCTGTTTGGAGTTTGCATGTTCTCCCTGTGTCTCCATGGGGTTTCTCCCATGTCTGAAAAACATGCTGAGTGTTTCCATCTCAAACTCACCAATGAATGGAGCTATGGGCAGCAGCACAGACTCTACATGGTGCCCTATAGGGGGAAGAGTTGTACAGACCAACCACTTTGGGCATCTACTGTGGTGCGCAGCATCCTCCAGATAGGAGAACACGGATCACAGACTGCATGCCATGGCAGGGCTAGCCACTTGACGGTGTAAACTATGGCTCTAGGTGATTCCGTCATGTTGACTAATGTCACCAAAATTGGGCATGGGTAGTTACCGGTGATAACTGGGTTGAGGACCCGGCCTACTCTCACCCATGCCAGGGACCCTTGCTAATGGTGGGAGGGGTATATGTGCCCCTATTGGCCAGTGTGTGCCTGCCATAAAGCCCAGCAGCTCTTGGCCAATAAACTACTGGCAGGATGGCATCTAGCTGCCCAGGCTGGGATAGCTCTGTTGAATGAAAGCTGGACGTAAAACCAACCTGCCAAACATGAACTGAGAATTGCTATGCTTAATGTAGGTTCACTGACAGGATGCATCTTGGAAGTGGATGACATGATGATATAGAGGAGGCTGGACACCCTATGTATCCAAGAGATGAGATGGAAGGGCAGTGCAGCAGAGCCACATGGCTTGGGATCCAGACTTTACTACTCAGGTGGGAGATAGGCTGGAAATGGTGTAGGAATTGTGGTGAGAGAGAGGCTTCAGAAGGCAGTGAGGGATATCATCAGAATTAATGACAGACTCATGGCAATCTGACTCCAGTGTAATGATAGGGAATATTCATAATCTCAGCATATGCTCCACAGCAGGGTTGTGACAGTGAGGAAAAGAATGCATTCAGACAGCAGTTGCAGGACCTACTAAATAAAGCAGGACAACATGAATTGGTGTTGATAATGGGTGACTTGAATGCACATATCGGGGCAGACAGAACAGGATATGAGGACTGCTTGGGTCCACATGGGTGGGGTAACGGGAATAAAGGAGAAACCATTCGTAGACTTCTCTCTGGCAAATGACTTGATAGTAGCCAACACATGGTTCAGAAAGAGAGAGAGTCACAAGATACAAGAGTAGCCAACATGCAACTCAGGTAGACTTCCTCCTAGTAAGGAAAAAGGACTGGGGTAGAATC
The DNA here is from genome assembly GCF_019279795.1 of Protopterus annectens. Lineage (NCBI taxonomy): Eukaryota > Metazoa > Chordata > Ceratodontiformes > Protopteridae > Protopterus > Protopterus annectens. Next base: position 707,538,955 of record NC_056749.1, on the reverse strand, counting down.
CATGATTGCAAAGTCATCCCAGTGAAACAGTCAGCCCACAGCATAAACCATTAGTTGCCACAATCAGCTGCAAGCAGTGGTCAGAGAAGGTTCTAAGGACAACAGAGACCAGGCTGAACACCTGGAAGTTGACTGGAGAGAAAGTACAGTAGTTCAAGGAATTACTCAGGGCTCTAGCACCCCAAGAAGAAGAGGAAATAGGTGGAGTTGAAGAGGAGTGGCAGTGTCTAAAAACAGCATGTATTAGGACTACAGAAAACATATGTGGCTGAGCCAGGTATGGAAATAAGGTGCATAAGGAAAGCTGGTAGTGGAATGCAGAAGTCCAGGAAGTCATCAAAAGAAAGAAGGAGTGCAGGAAGAAATGGGAGATAGAAAAGACTGACCAGGCTAGGAAGGACTACTGGTTGGCTAACAAAGATGCTAAGAAAGAAGTTGCAATAGCAAAGAATAGGGCATTGGAGGCACTCTACCAACTTCTGGAAAGTGACTCAGTAAGGGGCACAAAGAAACTATATCAGGTTGCAAGGCAAAGACAGAAAGATAGAGAAGATAGTCAGACACCATTCATAAGGGATGCCAGCAACAACCTGCTTACCAGTCCACAGGACATCAAAGGCAGATGGAAGGAGTATTTCCAGCAGCTTCTGAATAAAGAAAACCCCACAGCAGGTGTACTTCCCCAGAAACAGCCTACAATTAGAGAAGAAGAAGAGCCCACCTTAGAAGAAGTAAGAACAGCACTAAGGAAGATGAAGTCAGGGAAAGCAGCAGGCTCAGATGAGGTGACAGCAGATAGGATAAAGATGCTGGGTGAGATAGGGGAGAAATGACTCCTGAGGATACTAATAGCAGTGTGGAGAGAAAGGCGTATCCCAGATGACTGGAGAATAAGCATACTTGTGCCAGTGTACAAGAACAAAGTGGACATCCACAACTGCGGGCAGTACAGAGGGATCAAACCCCTACCACACTGCATGAAAATTCTGAAGAGAATGATTGATAAACGGATACACAGAGTAGTAGAATGTAAGATGGGCGATCAATAGTTCGGATTCAGATCATGATGCAGCACAATTGACATAATGTTTGCATTGAGACAGATACTTGAGAAGAAGCTAGAAATGAGGACAGAGTCCAACTGGGCATTCCTAGACTTGGAGAAAGCATATGACAAGGTCCCAAGAAGGCTAATCTGGGCAGTACTGTGGTGGTTTGAAGTCTTGGAAACATTGGTAGAATTAGTGCAGGCTATGTACAAGGACCCAGTGACTCAAATACAAACAGTGTTCGGCCTCACAGAGGGGTTCCCAGTGGGGAGTGGGTGTACATCAGGGTTCAGCTCTGAGCTCACTGCTGTTCATACTGCTGATGGACTACATTAGCAAACAGGTTGGAGGGGACAGATCAACAAAGCTGCTGTATGCAGATGATGTAGCAGTACAGGCAGACTCTGAGCTAGAACTTCAGCAAAGGACAGCAGAATGGAATGCAAATCTGAAGGCACATGGGATGAAACTAAGCACAGATAAGATGGTGGTAATAGCAGCAAATTGGAGAAACCAGAAGAAGCTGAGAATAGAGATAGAAGGGAAGATAGTGGAACAGGTAAACAGCTTCAAGTATCTGAAAGGGGTGGTTGAGGAGAAGGGTAGTCTGAATGAAGAGGTCAAAGCTAGAATCAGAGGGGCTGCTGCCAACTGGCATAGAGTATCAGGTGTAGTCTATGACAGAAGAATGCCAAAGAAGCTGAAAAGCAAGGTGTACAAGACAGTGGTGTGACCAGTGCTACTGTATGGTACAGAAACCTGGGCAGCAAAGCTAGAACAGTTGAAGAAGCTAGAGATGATGGAAATTAAGTGCCTGAGAAAGGTGGCAGGATGCACACTGTGTGACTGACAAAGAAATGAGGACATAAGAGCAGAGGCCAAAGTAGCTCCAATTGCAGAAAAGATCAAAGAGAACAGATTACAGTGGTTTGGGCACATGTGTAGAAAAGCAGAAGACAACCTGGTGAGGAAGATCTGGGACAGACAGGAAGAAGGTAAGAGGAAGCAAGGATGTCCAGCAAAGAGGTGGATGGATTGTATGAAAAAAGATCTGTGACAATCAGGCATGAACGTTGAAGAAGGCAGGAGTGTGGCACTGAATCGAGAGAGTTGGAGACAGTTAATACGATACCCCGACCCCATGCAGAAAATGGGAAAAAGGGGGCTGATGATAATGATGATTTCAGCCTCTGTCCTCCACCTATATACCCGGCTTTGTCCAGATGTCATGCAGTAAGAGGTTGTTAGGTAATGGCCTATCATTATTTAGTGCTGGCATTCCTGCTATCATTCCAGAGATGTTGTGGACTCCCACACAAATTGTGGGGTGAAGTCCAGATATCTGAGGGCTACAGCTAGACAAAACATGTGTGACCTTGTACAGTCCAGAGGTCAGTGTATGGAGAACACTGTTATATGCCCTTTGAAGACATTTTATGGGGTAGGGGTATTAAACGATTTTTACCTAGGCTGTTACAACATGTGAGGGATATCAGTAATAAGATACATTAAGGTATATGGCTGTACATTTTCATATGTTTCTCCATGGGAACAATGGTGGGCTAGAGCTTACTGTCTTACACACAGTTCTGTTTGTCAGTGTGATAGTGGCGTTTTAAGTTAAGCATTGTTATGTAACAGATAGTTACATTGTGACAACTAATACTTTTCCCCCTAGGGGTTGAGTACAGTGTAATTGGAGGCTGCTGGACTACATCTATAATTAAATGTTGATTGGTTCTTATCTTCAAGGCAAGTGTGTTTTTTACTGTTGTACTACTTGAAGGCCTTAGCCTATGTTGTTTTGCAGATTACAGTATCATATGTTTTGTTTGAGAGTTGCATTAATCAATTATGTATTTCAAACACCTAACTGCTATAAGAAATGGCATAAACAACTGAAATAGTATACAACTAAACATTTCTATGTATGCAAACTTGAGTGTGATGTCATGTCCTTTGCATTGTGTGTGGGTACATGTTTCATGCAGTAATTCTCATTTGTAGGAAAGAATCAAACACTGGCCATTTGAAAAGGTGGCAACTGTAGGAATAATGTCTGTTTGATATGCTGTGCACCCTCTATATTTATATATATAACAACTTTTAAGCAGTTGTAAGTGGGTTTGCAGGGCAGTAAGCAATGATAAATTCAAGTTAAATAAACTTACAGACAGTCTGACAGTGCTTAATCTGTATAGCCTTTGCTTGCAGCTGCACAAACAGGCTTAAACCTGCTTACTACTGTGTAAAAGAGCTTACTCCTGCTTACCCCTGTGCTAATTTCTTTAAAAGAAAAGAAAAAAGGGGTGATGGTAAAGTGGTGAAAAAGGGGGCACGCAGAGGGAAAAACAATAGGGAAAGTAGCTAGGGATGTGCAGGAAGGGTGTAGGGAAGGTCCATAGCTGTCCATTTCTTCTATGGCAACAGCTGTGTATATGTATTGAATTTGGACACTCAAATCCTGAGAGGGGTGAGGACAACAATAATGTGTTGTGAAGCCAATTAGACCAGATTACATGTGTCCAGTGGACACATGGGCAAAATGGACAGCTATGTATGGGGTGAAATTTTTTGGGAACAGATTGCCTTTTTTTTTTTTTTTTTAAAGGTGAGAGTGGGATGTTGGGGAAGGATAGTTGGTTTATTTGGGGAGGTAGGTTGGGTAGGAAGACAGACAAGACAGTATACAGGGGTGGTATATGACACATGTGGGGGGTAAACACCTTGGATGGGGAGGGGTGTTTGGAAATCAGAAGCCCATGAGCCCCCAAATGAAAACAGTGGGACTGAGGTCCCCACCCATGGGCAGTCACCACTGCACCTTCACGGCCTCGAAGTTGGCTGTGCTGGTGGCTGAGCAGGATGGGCAGGCTGACCCTCTAAATGTGCCACACGGCCCTCAAGCTGGAATAGCAGATCTCCAACCTCCCTTCGGAGCTAAGTACCATTTCCCAGACCTGACTTTGGGTGACAGGATCCTGTCCGCGCCTGCTCCTGAGGTTATAGAAGAACTGGTTGTCCATGCTGGACAAGGTCTTAGATGAAGTAATAGAATCAAAACCAATAATACTAATAAGAAAATTAACTTTAATACGAACAATTTCCACCGCGGTAACAACAATAGAGGTGTTTTTTTAGGTGTACCGAACCGCAAGACGTACGTGAACAACAACAGGAACGGTCAGAAGTAACTGTCAACTAGGTTTTCCTAAAATCATCACCAATGTCATGGGCGACTTTAAGATTTATAACTTTTCTACTGTGGACATTAACTCTGACTTAGTTGAACTTTTGGCTTTTGGCTTTACATTTGTTCCTAGTTTCACTGGAAACCTGGCTAAAACTATTATCGATTTAAAATGTTTCACTCGCAAACTTAATTTGAAACTCTTTTTTAGTAATGATGTTTCTGACACATTAATGGGCTTAAAAATGCCTAGTTCATTCAACCCTCCTCTGCATGACAACTTACACATATTTGAAACTATGTGTGAGGTTGACATCAGACACCTTTACTCTTCTTTTCAGTATAGAGCTGGTTTCCCTAAATTTAATATTACTAAGGAACAGTTATTAGGATTACGTTTACTCAGTGAATTACCTGTAAGGCTAATAAAACCAGATAAAGGAGGGGGTTTAGTCCTATTTGATGACTTCCAATACAAGGAGAAAATGCTTACCACACTAAATAGTCCAGCATATGGTTTGGCCTCGTTGAATGAAGTGAACCTTGCTCATAGCCGTATTAGGGGTTACTACAGGGATTTATACTTGGTTGGTAAAATTGATCTGAACTTATTTGATTTTATTGACATTCTTCCGCCAAAAATCCCTGTTATGTTTGGCATACCTAAGATCCATAAGGATGTCGTAAACCCCCCTATGAGAGCATTGGTTGATGGGCGTTCTTCTATGACCCATCCCTGCTCTAGGTTCATTGATACTATTCTAACAAAATTCACTAAACTTATCCCAGCCATTTGTAAAGACTCCTGGACATTTTTGAAAAACATGAACGATATTCCATTTGACTGTTCTAACAACTTTTTAACTATTGACGTTGTCGACTTATACACTTCCATTCCACACTTTGAGGCTGTGGAATGAATAGGTTTGCTTCTAACGGAGTTGGGGGCTTCAACGCTTGAAACAGAGTTGGCCACTGAGCTTCTAGACATTGTTTTGACATCCAACTACTTTATTTTTGACAAAGAGTTTTATATACAAAAACAGGGGGTAGCCATGGGCTCCCCTTGTGGAGCAAGTGTTGCTAATCTCTTTGTCGCTTATTGGGAAAAACATTTCCTATTTAATAGACCAGATTTAATGGAGAAAGCCTCCTTTTACACTAGATTTTTGGATGATGTTTTCATTCTTTTCAAGGATGATTTGGGAGCTGCAGCTGGTTTTGTGAAATCCATTAATGAGACTACGGAATTTTTGAAATTTACTTTCAAATTTTCCACTACAGAAATCGATTATTTGGATGTCAAATTAACTAAAGACTTAAACAAAAAGATGCTCACAGCTAGTATCTTTAGGAAACCTACTTATGTCAACTCTTTTTTACATTTTTCTAGTGCTCACCCGTTCAAACAGAAGCGGTCTATAGTTAAAGGCCAACTGGTTAGAGCAAGTAGAATGTGTAGTTCCTTTTCCGACTTCTGTAAAGAATGCACATTTCTAAAAAACCTGTTTACTAACCGTGGTTACCCTCTCGATTTAATTAATGAGCTTATATGTGAAGTCAGTCAGAAAAGGACTGATGGTTTTTATAAACCTCTCCTTAATCAAACTAGCCTTACACTTTGTGAAGATAATGGTACAACTATACCTTCTGATGTTACCTGTACAATAGCCAGCACAAGTGTTTCAAATAATGACCAACAAATGTACTTAAACAAGAAAGATGAACCCAATTTTATTCTAAGTTTTGTTACCACATTCAATACCAACTCTCAAGCCATATGGTCAATCATTTGTAAGAATTGGCATTTTATTTCTAATACACCAACATTATTAGAAAAATTAGGTCCTTTACCTAAGGTGGTTTACAGAAGAGGTAGTAACTTGAAAGAAATTTTACAGAGAAACCCACCTGAGCAAGCCTTTAGTAGATTAAAAGGTTCTTTTAAGTGTGGTCTTTGTAATTATTGCAAGTTCATTTAAACAGGTAATTCATTTGAAATTGGGAACAGGAAATATGTGATTCATCATAAAATTAACTGTCAAACGCGTTCAGTGGTTTATGTCGCTTTCTGTGATTGTTGCCCTGTTTTTTACATTGGTAAGACGGACCGTATGGTCCGTGAACGGATTTACCAACACTCTTACGCAATCAGGAAAAATAAGGGAGATAATGCCCTTGCAAAACATGTTGACAAAAATCCGGGGCATAATTTTTCTTTTATGGGTATTGACCATGTTCCGTCAACCATTAGAGGTGGACCCCAGTCCCTTGTGTTAGAGAACCGGGAGCTCGAATGGCAACTTAAGCTTGACGCATTCAGAGCTCCCGGCCTTAATGAAAACTGCAACATTGCAGCCGTCCTTAAGTTAAGAAGTTACTTAAGATAACTTCCTACTTTTGAGAATTGTAACCTTAGAGTTGGTTTATTATTTATGAAGTTATTTTTGATAACTTGTTTATTGAGAAGCTATAGAAAAGTTATTTACTGACTTTTTAATTATGCCTCTCTTGTTAATTGTTTACATTTTAAAATAGGGGTATTTTAAACATTTAACTTGTACACTTAAAAACTATGACTTTTAAGGACGCTTTTTAGTACTTACTTAATATAAACATATGAAACTTTTACACACTCTACTTATTTAGTTTGTTGGTTTTAACTAACTGAATTTATGGTTGTAATAACAACTGTGACTTTTTTTATGTCACTTCCTGCTGCACTATTTAAATTGCTTGATTTACGTTTTGTATTTGATTAAAAAGCATTTCCTCTGAAGAAGCTGCGTATTTCAGTAGCGAAAACGCTTTTTTATATGAAATAAAACCAGCGTTAAGGACTGTTATCTCGTGGTTTGTTGGACTTTTGGGCACTCATTTCGTATTTTGGAGTTTGGTTTTCTTTTTTATTTCGTTTGTTAGTATACAGGGGTGGTATATGACACATGTGGGGGGTAAACACCTTGGATGGGGAGGGGTGTTTGGAAATCAGAAGCCCATGAGCCCCCAAATGAAAACAGTGGGACTGAGGTCCCCACCCATGGGCAGTCACCACTGCACCTTCACGGCCTCGAAGTTGGCTGTGCTGGTGGCTGAGCAGGATGGGCAGGCTGACCCTCTAAATGTGCCACGCGGCCCTCAAGCTGGCATAGCAGATCTCCAACCTCCCTTCGGAGCTGTCTAAGTACCATTTCCCGGACCTGACTTTGGGTGACAGGATCCTGTCCGCGCCCGCTCCTGGGGTGGATGATCCCCATCGCCTGAGGCGGTTCCACCCAAAGCTAGTGCAGGACCAGCGAACAAGGAGGTCCAGGGGTGGGCCCCAGGCATGCTGGGGCCCAGTGCCACTGCCAGATGAGGTGGAGAGGTGGGTCCGCTGGGACCGGCCTTCCCATACGTGCTATGGTGTTGCAGTTTTAAAACATATGTGGGTTAGTAATAGTCAACACAATCCAGGATTAGTTATAACAGCATGCATAGATATTCCCATTAACCCAAAACACCAAACTTGGAACAGCTGCATGGCAAACAGAACACATGAATATATGGAACCACAGTGGCCTTTACAATGACATGCAGGTTACATTGATAGCAACAGGCCACCAATGATAGTATTTTAATATGGAACATTAATAGAAACACATTTCAATATTTATTGAACAATAGGGCATATGTCCCAACAGTAGGTTTAGTGTAAACATACGCATTGATTTGTGTATTTAGATTATTGTTGCAGATATGGTGGGGGGAGAGAGAGATGTCAATTAACAACTTATATATCCTTGTAGTACTCACAACTTTAATGATCATTGCTCTAATCGTTAAGGTACAGGTATTATTACAATACCCTATGGCCTTGGTTTGGGCAGTGGTATGTCTGTACACAATGTATACTTCAACTGTCTTATAGCTAAATTCTTACATCTCTTACCTGGTAGACCTGTGGAGGGAATGTTTGTTAACACTACCTGACTGTTTCTACACATATTCCCATATTCAAAGTTAATATTAAGCACATACATCTCAATCTCTTAATGCACACACTCTGGACAAAGCTTGACAACATGGGGGTACAAATAGGGACGTTTTGAATATTGCTGTCATGAACTTGGAGAGTTGCATGAGTGACAGGATTTGTTTTAATCTCTTCAGTATTTTCTGTCTAAGTCTCTCTTGGTTGTACAATCTGACCTTGTAATTACAACTTATACAGACATTCCTACATATATTTTTGTGTAGCACAGTGTGAGAAACAGTGGTTGACACAACAACTATTCTGATATCAGATGTTACTGAATGCTACATGTAAGGCCATTATATTGGGTGACTTTAACTACCCAAACATAGACTGGGAGCACTACTCAAGCCCCAACACCCTAGCCCAACGGTTCCTAGAATTTATAAACTCAAATGCTATGGAACAACTGGTCACCACTCCCACAAGAGGGGAAAACATATTGGACCTGATCATCACCAACATGGGGACTCTATGTTCCATACCAGAGGTATACCCCTCATTGGTAAGATCTGACCATAAATTAATCACTATGGACATCCATATCCCGTCCCCACCCCCAGAAAAGGAAACCACAGTCAAAAACTTCTCAAAAGCAAACTTCTCACTTCTCAAAACCGAAGTGGAATCCTTCAAAGCCCCAGGGCCAGTGGAAAATACGGCCCAAACCGCAGAATCCTTTACAAATGCATTCTATGGATACCTGCAGGAATGCATGGATCGTGCTATCCCAAATAAAAACCAAGACACACTCCTCCAAAGGCAGGAGACCTGTCTGGTGGACCCCAGCCATAAATAAGCTGTACGACAGAAGGAGGAAGCTACTACATGATAGAGCAAAATCCCTGAAAGGGAAGGCAACTCTGATCAGTAGTAGCAAGAAACTATGATCCCTCATAAAATCATCTAAGGCTAGCTTTGAAAGAAAAATTGCACAAGACGATAAAGATAATCACAAGGCCTTCTTTAGTTATGTCAGAAACCTGGGTGGAAACTCCCAGATATGCTCCGAGTTAGTGCAAAATGACAAAAAATACACTGAACCCACAGACATTGCCAACATCCTGGCAAACAGGTTCAGTGCAAGCTCCCCCCCCCCCAAATGAGCAAATGACTATCCCAACACTGTGTAGCCTCCCTGACATCACAGATGCACAGGTGAGAGCTGCCCTCTCCAAAGCAAAAAACACAGCATCAATGGGACCGGACGGTGTCCCAGGCTGCGTTTTACATGAGCTCCAAGAAGAACTGAACCCTCACTTAAAATCGCTGTTCAGTCTCAGCCTTACAACAGGATATGTACCCAAAGAATGGCGTACAGCAACAGTGGTCCCACTCCATAAAAGTGGTGCCACAATGGACCCTGGAAACTATCACCTTATAAGCCTAACTAGCCTGGTCTGCAAAGCTATGGAGCGTATCATCATGGAACCCATAAACAAAGACATTGGGAACCTCCAAACACTGGATCCTACCCAATTCAGCTTTGTAAAGGGCAGATCTTGCCTCTTGAACCTGGTCAATTTCTTTGAAACAGTCACCAAGACCATAGACGAAGGGAAGGTAGTCCACACAGCCTACCTTGACCTTGCAAAAGCCTTCGACACAATACCCCACTCGGGCATCATAAATAAGCTCACCAGCTTAAATATCAACCCCTATGTCACAAGATGGGTTGCAAACTGGCTTAGGGATAGAAATCACATGGTCAGAATTGCAGGTGCCATGTCAGACTCTAAACCAGTTACAAGTGGCATCCCACAAGGCTCAGTCCTGGGACCTCTCTTGTTCGGTATATATTTCTCTGAGGTACAGGCTAACACAGGAGGACTATGGCTGACAAAGTTTGCAGATGACTGCAAACTGGGGGCCATAATCGACTCACTGGCTGACACAAGCATCCTCCAAAAAGGTCTCACAGAGATGGATAACTGGTGCCAGAGCCATGGCCTAAAGCTAAATGCCAAAAAGTGCATAGTCATCCCCTTTGGGAAAAACAAAGTGCCCACAATTACCACATAGGTGGTAATCCATTAAGTACGGAAGAAGCAATTATGGATTTGGGGACCCAAGTAGATTGCAATCTCTCCTTTGACCATCACATTGCCAAAGTGGTTAGAAAGACATTATATATAGCCCACATTATCACAAAGGGGTTCACATCTAGATCAAGAGAGGTCATTGTGCCCCTCTACTCATCACTCATCAGGCCCATAATTGAATACAATGCCCCATTTGGGATGTACCTTACCCGACACCTGCTACAACTAGAAAGACCCCAAAAGTACCTCACCAAGAGGATCAAGGGACTCAAACAGATGCCCTACGCAGTTAGGCTAAAGAAACTCCAGCTCTACTCTGTTGCTTACCACCTACTCAGAGGCGATCTGTGCCTGACGTATAAAGCCATATCCAAACCAGAATTAATGGACATGCTCCACCTCAAGAAATCCAAATCCATCAGAACTACATGCTCCAGTGACTTAAACCTCAGCACAGAAATAAATAGAACATGCTGGAGGGACAGATTCATATCCCAGAGGCTCCCCTCACTCTGGAACAAAATCCCAATCCATGTCAGACAGAGCCCCTCAATGACCCTCTTCAAGAAGAATCTTGACATTTGGATGGGAGATCGTAAATTTACCCCTGGGATCTCTTCTGTGTCACTGCTAGACAGAGGCACGGTAAACTAACCTTAAATGGGCTATCTTCTGTGACCTACTATACAGTGGCACAGTCAACTAATCTAAGAAGGGTGGCGAAAGCCAAACACACTCTGGCTAGGCTTGTAAATGCCCTAGGGCAGATAGCCTAGTATCAACCTATGAACCTATGAACCTATACCAGAATAAACACTACCAGTCCAGGATTTAAATCTTTATTGGCAGGCAGTTTTCTTATCTAACAGTCCTGTAGAGGGAATGTTTGTTAACACTACCCAACTGTTTCTACACATATTCCCAGATTCCAGTTAATAGTATGCACATACCTCTCAATCTCTTAATTCATACACTCTGGACAAAACTTGACAATATGAGGGTACAAATAGGGACATGTTTTGAATATTGCTGTCATAAACCTGGAGAGTTGCTAGAGTGACAGGATTTGTTTTGATATACATTTTCTGAAGGTTTTGAGGTTTGAAAATCAAATGTATGTCATTATTTTGTGACTACAATTCTGAGATCATCCCACTGATTTGCCAGGGGGACAGAGGAACAGACAGAAAATATGGGCCAATTATCTGGACGTTCTGAAAAATCTGTACAGTTGAGAGGTGTGATTATGCATACAGCATATTACCATCCCAGGATTCGAACCATGGCTGTGTTTGCTAAAAATACAACACGTTAAGTCACAGTAGAGTGTGCTATATGGACATTGTTGCCCTGTCTACCTCTTCAGTGTTTTCTGTTTAAGTCTCTCTTGGTTGTACAATCTGATCTTGTACTTACAATAGTCTCATACAGACATTCCTAGACATTTTTTTATGTAGCACAGTGTGGGTAAAAGTGGTTAACACAACATTACTATTCAGAGAATACAACAATAAATGCCATACAATACCAGAGTAAACACAACCAGTCAAGGATTTAGAGCTTTATTGACAGGCAGTTACAGTTTTATTTAAATATGACCTATATGGGACTATTACTGTCATATTGTCTGGTTTATTCAGTACAACCCATACAACAGTTTTATACTGCCAGGTAACTTTCTACTACTTTATATTTATTTGATATGACTACCACAAGCAAGATTTTTACTCGCCAGCCTCGCAACGCAGCCTTTGCAGCCTACTAGCCTGGGCTTCCTGATTCACAGCTCACTCAGCTGCAAACAAAATAGAGACATATTTAGGCATACCTATCCATCACATACACACACTGGACTTTAGTAAACAGTAATGGTATGACTACTTACACACTGCTAAGAAATCACCCCTCTGCCTTGCTTCTTGGACCCACTCGTTCAAGAGCTCCCTCTTTCTCCACTTCAAGTCAGCATAGTGGTGTCTGACCTGCTCACCAGTCCGAGGGATACCAGTAGCACTGGTGAGATCATGAGCGAGATGGTCAAAGGCTTCCACTGTATATTTGGAGCCCTGGTACTGGCCCTGCAGCAGTCTCTCATCATGTTTTTTTACCAGGAGTCCTACCATGACCTTGGACTCCTGTATGCCCCAGCACTGTGGCTGGAAGCACAATCCCTCTCCAAATCCTGCCATCCTGCTACAGTGGGAAGCTGCAACCAGTTATGAGCTGTATTCCTATCTGGAGGGTTTAAATATGGCTGATTTCCCACCCTTTGCCGTGTTTGGACGGTTTTGAATATGCTGAGCTAAGCTAAGCTACGGGCAAACCTGCTTAGCTAAGGTTGGCATTGCTTAAAGGGACAGGTTCAGCACTGCTTACCGATGGGCAAATCCACTTAGCTGGGCTACTCATTGCTTAGCAGTCATACTTACACAATGCTTATACCTGGTAAGCAGATGCTTAACATTGCTTAGTTTTCATGTTATAGATTATCTGCTGTATGGCATTGATCCATCATTCATTACATATTATACATTTGTTTACTGTCCCTGACATCCCTCAATGTGCTTTCATTACATTTATTCATGTGTGACTATACTGTATGGGGCACTAGTGTTTATATGGGGATTTCACAACTTTATTAAACTGACACCTCACATCTGGACCTAATGCAGTACTCCAGTTAACAATTATATGTTATTTAGTAGGTAATACTAAAAAAATGTTTATGTACTGCTTTCACATGTAAAATGCAAATGGGTTACAGTGGGGATTGAACCAGAAATGGCTGTTGAAAAAGTGTACACTCTAACCACTACACTATTGTGATACTGCTTAGGATGGATGTCTCTTGCTATTTAACTTCTTGTGCTGTTTAAGCTGGACTAAGCGTAGCTAAGCAATGGGCACACCCGTGCAGCTATGCTTAAACTTTATCGCATTTATAACAAAAAAAAATACAGTTTTGTTGTGTTATTTTATCTATATCCTTCAGAATATCCCTGCTAATGCTGAACCTGTTATTTTATCAACTTTCTGCTTTGTGGGACAATTGTCCCTTTTGGCTCTGGCCACATTACTTACCCTGACGGGTTGGGAGGTGTGTGCTATGTGCTTATGCTACCTGTTTGGCTTGGTAGCAATCCTCTCAACCTCTTTAGAGCAAAATATCTGGACAAAGCCTAAAATGATGGGGGGACAAACAAGGACAGATTTTAAATATTGCCCTAACAAACTTAAAAAGTTGATAGAATAATAGGTTTTACATTAGCATGAACTTTCTGAAGGATGTATGGAGTCTTAAACTCAAATGTTTTGTCATTATTTAATGACTTCAATCCTCAGCTATTTGCCAGAAAGGTACAAATTTTAGGAGGAACACACCAAAAATATGAGGCAAAAATCTGGGAATTCTGCAAAAGTCTGTACAGTTGAGAGGTATGCTTGGTAGGGATGATTGTCCCTTATGCCTTTGACCACAGATTTGTTTTTCTGATGGGTTGGGGGTGTTATGAGCATTCTCGCTCATTTTAATTGCCAAAAGGCAAATCTGGCATGCAGGGGGCATGTGTATTGTGAGAGCTCTGTCTTAGACATACCCCCTCCACTTGTACATGGAACCATGTCAGTTTTAGAGCATGGCAGCGAGCCTTAATAAATATGCATGGTGTGCTTCTGTGCTGAATAGGAATGGTCCCTGCCATGCAGGAGTAACTTATTCCTGCACGGCTGCTTGCTGAATCCCAGGGACTGATAAGAGATCTGGCAGTGGTTGTTAAGGAGAAGGCAATTGTGAATGCAGATGTCAAAGCTAGAGTCAGAGGGACTGCAGCCAAATGGCACAGATTGGCAAGGGTAGTGTATGACAGAAGAATGCCAAAGAAGCTGGAAAGTAAGGTATATAAAACTGTCATGCAACTAGCACTACTGTATGGTACTGAAACCTGGACACTGAAGGCAGAGCAGATGAGGAAGGTAGAGAGGATGTAGATCCTCCGCTGAAAATGGACCTACGTCCAGTCAGACACTCCCGGTCAACAAATGTAAATAAATAAATAAATAAATAAATAAATAAAATGAGGTGCCTGAGATGAGGAATATGATGTACACTGTGACAAAAGTAGCTCCAATTGCAGAGAATGTCAAGGAGAACAGATTACAGTCATTTAGGCACATGAGGAGGAAAGCAGAAGACAATCAGTGAGGATGATTTAGGACAGACAGGAAAATGTCAGGAATGAGGGTGTCCAACAAAGAGATGGATGGACTGTGTGAGAGAAAACTGATGACAGTCAGAAATAACTGTCAAAGAAGGTAGTAGAGTGGCATTAAATTGAGAGATAAAGGCAGCAATTGACACAACATCCCAACCCCTTGTAGATAATGGGAAAGTGAGCTGATGGTGAGGATGATGATGATCCCTTACTTCTTTAGCCTCCTTTGCTCCATCCCAAAAGGTAGGAGAGTGGTGCTAAAGTCACAGACAAGGGCAACACTTGATATAATATCCCAAGCGTGTGTAGAAGCTGGGAATAAGGGGGTTGTTGTTGATGATAATGATGATGATGATCTCTTACTCCTCTTTATATCTGTCCCATTTAAATGTGAAGAACATAACAGTCATTTTACTGTGACTCTCTAATATACCTGCACAGAATGTTTCTCCTCTTCCTTATTTAATTCCCACCCATTTGGTCCATGAGACCAGCCTATCTTCCTTGTCATTTTGTTTATATGTCTCATGTGTGGCCTGTATCATCTTCCCCTTTACTTTGCAGAGATACAGCATTCCTCTTTCTCTGTTGCTTCCTGTTATGTCAAATGACTAAACATTCCAAATTTGATCTTTCCATTATACCCTGCATCTAAAAGCTGTTCACATCATCCATCTCCCCATTTCCCCTACTTGTCGGCAGATTTTTCTTAAATTTAGGCCTCATCCATATTATGCCCACAAATAATTTATATCTTGTACTTCCCACATCATATCACACCATCTAATTATTCCTTTCTTGCTTTGATTTAAGACTTCCCAAATAGATCCTCTGTTTATCAGGGTATCTTACTTCTACCATTGCCTGCTACCATTTTCCTACACACACTTAGATTTCAGTAGTCTTCATTTGTCACTAATTGCTTTATCTATGTTATAATCTGCACAACTTGGAAAGTGGGGAGTATCCAACCCTCCACCACCTCCTTCCTGCACATAACACCCCCCTTGCAATTTTTATACCTTGTACTCCCATCCGCTTCTCTACCATTCTTTTTAGATTTGGTCCAAGTATGTGTCAGTTGATAAAACTTGTAGATTTTAAACTACATTTAAGATTGATGAAGTAACTGAAAACATGATAACATTCATCCTATCCATCAATTCAGCAGCTTTATGCACAGTTTGGTCAGATTCCTGTCTATGGTATCAGGAATATAATTCCCATCATTTAGACTCATGTAATTAAGTATTAACCTTTTCTCAGTTGTGAGATATCCCTACTGCCATTTCTCTTCCCCACTAACCTAAAATGTCCTTTTCTTTTTCCGTGTTAATCCAGAAGGGATTACAAACTCCTTCACTATCCTCATCATTATTTGCAGTCATTTTTAAGCAATCTAAACCACAGTCTGCCTCCTTTTGTCTACTCATAGGCTGTCCATTAGTTCTAAATCTGCTTAATATATTTCCATAATAATCAAAAAATGTGGCAGGGAGTATCCATGCCTACTTCCTTTGTGTTTTGTGTGGATAGATAGTCCACCACTGAATGTGAGTTTCAGGTGATGCCAAGAGTATGGAGTTATTACATATTCCTTTGATTTGTTTGCAAAGCTCCTGCAGTCTAAACCTATCAACACCTCTTAAAAAATTCCATGCCACTATGATTAACAATTTTCCAGGACAAACAGTAGCATCTCTGCTCTTATTGCATTTCAAATACAAGAAAATGCAGAATGTGTCAGATCCCAGAAGGTGAAGGAGTACTGCACCCAGCAATACTCCATCCACAACACTACAACTACTTCCTTTTAAGGGAGGTGAGTCCTGATTTTTTCTTAAGTTTTTATTTTTTATATTCCAGAACACCTGAGAGAAACAGCTAGAAAAAAATGACCAGTGAACTGCCTAAACACATTATTGCTTTGCATGCTGCTAGTGCGTCAACTATGTTTTTTTTTAAAACAATTTTTATTAAGGTTTATAGCAAAACAAAATGTTTACAAAGATTCAGAAAGAAATTGCATTTCAAGCAGAAACCAATAAACACTACAACAAAAACAAAAAGTATTTACAACAATGTCTGAAAGATAAAACAACAGAATTGATAAGAATCATGATAGATTATTTTAAACAGTGCATAAATCTTTATGTTTTTTTTAATTAATTGATGCTGACAAGACGTGATATAGACAGCATTTTAAGAGAATTTAAGGCAAATTATATATTAAAACATATACTAAAATGCAAGTGTAAACTGTATTCCTTTATGACATGAATTCAATTAATTTTTTTATAGCAGCATAATAAACTTATGAAAAGATTTTTTAAAGCATGTGAAATGTACTTTTTTATTATTATTTATTATTATTTATGAATGATGGACCCAATGTGAAAGATATTCAAATTAAACAAGGGTACACAGCATGCAGAAAGCAATAAATTAATTGGTTATGCTGGAGCATTTCTAGAACTCTTTTGTTGGGTCCCACTGCATTCTTACTCTTGTATAGTAGATCGCATACAGGGTTAAAGTTCTCATTTACTAATGAGCTGCTTCCTGTGCCAAAGGTACAGAATTTGAATCCTTCCATCTTTATTTGCCTGCTGTCACATTCAGCAAGTCACTTAACCACACAGTGCTTTGGGGCAATGGAAATTTGGTCAAAGCAACTTAATGATCTCCTGAATGGTATGCCTAGTAACTACCTTTGAACTTACATTTATTGTGAATGAAAAGTTTGTCAGTATTAAAGTTCAGGAATCAAAACTTAAAATTAAATATGGATCCTTTAGTATCAGCAACAGTTGTGAGATTGTGGTTTTGAGACAGTTTGTGGAATCTGAGAAGTTAAAAAAAAAAAAAGATCTGAGCAACACTTTGCAAAGAAATTGCTATTGGAAAAATATCTGAGCTGTTGGCTGGCTAAGATTTACCTGCAATCAACTGGACGTATAAGCTAAATTAAGTACACTTTTATCTGCACTTTTTTCATATAGTACTGCATTTTATTTATTTTTTTCACTGCATATTAATTGAATTGAATAGTGTGGTCTCTCTGTGTCTCTACAGGGAGCTTGACAGAAGTGTAGCCAGTGGTATCAGTGGGAGTAGTTTCACTTCTTTGATATTCTATGTTTAATTCCAAGCCTAGGGGGTTTTGTCTTGCCATATGGTTCCCCACCCCCCTCCCTTTTCTTGTTGTGGTGTTAATCTTGGTGGCTTTGAAATTGCACGCCCCTCTTGTAAATTATTGTTTGGACACTCCTTCTGGGCCCATCTCATTTACTCACTCAACTGAGTACAGTGAGATCATATTTTGATTTCAGACACTCCTACTAGTCCCAGCTCTTCAGCTTTATATACTGTGTACAGAGAGAGCATTTGGGAAGGACAACCCTTGTAGCCTCTTAATCCTGCTCTATTCCCCCCCTCAAAAAATAAATATATATATATATATATATATATATATATATATATATATATATATATATATACTTTATTCAGCTGTTCTTACTGTAACTGTCTTAGTTTGCTGTTCTACGTGCTCTTGTTTTTAGTCATTTGTTAATTTCATTGCAAAAAAAAAAAATTCTAAGCTTGTTTCCTGCCCTTCCTGTAACTAGTCTCGTCCAGATACAGATTTGATGTATCCAGGACTGTTTGCAAGCTTCTGAGCCCCCCAAGCCTTTCTGTGTTGGAGGGAAGCCTTCTAGCTTATCAGTGAGAGTGGTAAGCACTAGGTAACCTATCTACCACAAGAGGAGTGGATTCTGGCCCAGAAATTGCAGTTCATTGGCTGTTTGGGCAGATTTTTCCATCTCTTTCAACTTTCTGATTTAAAAGCCCACATTTGTGCTTGTTTCCCAACTTTCCTATAACTAGTCTAGTCCAGATACAGATTTGCTGTATCCAGGACTGTTTGTAAGCTTCTGAATCCCCCCAAGCCTTTCTGTGTCACAGGGAAGCCTTCTAGTTTGTCAGTGAGAGTGGTAAGCACTAGGTAGCCATCTACCACAAGAGGTGTGGTCTCTGGCCCAGAAATTGTAGTTTATTGGCTGTTTGAGCAGTTTTCCTTCTCTTTCAACTTTCTAGTCTAAAAGCCTATGTTTGCGCTTTTCCTGCCTTTCCTGTAACTAGTCTAGTCCAGATACAGATTTGCTGTATCCAGGACTGTATGTAAGCTTCTGAGCCCCCCCAAGCCTTTCTGTGTTGGAGGGAAGCCTTCTAGCTTATCAGTGGGAATGGTAAGCATTAGGTAGCCTATCTACCACAAGAGGAGTGGATTCTGGCCCAGAAATTGTAGTTTATTGACCGTTTGAGCAGTCTTTCCATCACTTTCAACTTTCTGATTTAAAAGCCAACATTTGTGCTTGTTTCCCAACTTTCCTATAACTAGTCTAGTCCAGATACAGATTTGCTGTATCCAGGACTGTTTGCAAGCAGCTACGTGGTGTCAAAGTCTGCTCTTCAATTTTTCCCTTAGATCTGCTAGTCCTCTCCTCTCCTACACTTTTACTACCTTATTAGTCTAGCACTTTAGGAGACTTCTTGTAGCAATTATTGTAGCACACAAAAGTGCTATCAGCACTAAACGTTCTACAAGGAAACAGCTCCAGTGCTTATTATTAATGCCTACCCCTCCAGGCATGTCTAAAGGTCAGTTCCCTGTGCTTTCTCCTATTAACCTGGTAAACTTGGGCATCCTGAGGCAATGTAGCAACTGCCTCATGTACACTGATAACCTTCTCCTCTTACCTCCCAACACTCAGACTTGTGAGAGATGCACTTATATATCCAAATTGGAAGCCACGCACTCTTTAGACAAGACCAGAATAGCTGGTCAAGAAGAGGAGGTCAACATTTGCACCACACCACGTGGAACACATCACCCTCCAGAACACACACCAGCACTGCCTTCACATAAAAACACAAACCACACACCCACTTTTGTGGAGACTCTCAATAAAAATCTACACAAACAGCAGAGACCTCCAAGGCAGAAATGCACTCCACCACCACAACACAACACTAATCATTAGACACATAACTCTCCTAAACAGTGTGCCATCTAACCAAAGCCCCTAAGGCAAAACAGCATACCCAACACATTAGTCATAGGTGACTCGATAGTGAGGCACACTGATGTCCCACTCACTAGGCTGAATAAGGAGAAAGTAACAGTCAGCTGCCTGTCAGGTGCCAGGATCTGCCACATAATGCATGCACTCAGGTCCCTCAACAACAGGTACAAATATGACTCAGTCATTGTACATGTGGGTGTGAATGACCTGAGACATACCTCCCTGGACTACATGAAAAGAGACATGGAGGAGCTCTCGGATTATATAGCTCAGGTGGGTATGACCATAGTCCTGAGCAGCATCCTACCATCACCCAGAATGATACCACAGTGCAAGCAGAAAATGATTGATTTCAACAATTGGTTAAGTTTCTGGTGTCATTCTAAGGGATACCAGTATCTGTCTGCCTGAGATGACATGATTAACAGACCTCAGTGCTTTGCCAGATATGGCCTGCATCTGTCACCCCTGGGTTTCTGGATACTGGCAAAGGCTCTTCCTACTCCTATAGTGCCTTTTTTAGGTGGTGTTCCAAAGACCAAATTACCACCACAACAGCTACAAATAAATGCAATCTGAGGGTCATGCTTCTCAGTGCTAGAAGTCTAAATCTCAAAATGCAATCACTCAAAACACTCCTTAAAATTGAGAACATCGGCATTTGTGCTGTAACAGAGACGTGGTGCAAGGCAGCAGAAAGCACCCCTACACTACCAGGCTATAACTCTTTCCACACCTTTCGGCCCCAGAACTTGGACCGAAGCTCCAAAGGCAATGGTGTTTCCATATTCATAAAGGATGCACACACCTCCAGACTGGTAGCCCAACATAACGCATCGGAGATATTTCAGGTGCAAATAACACTGAGTAAGACAGCAATTCAGGACATAGCCTGCTATAGGTCCCCAACCATGTCCCAAGACTCACACTCCACATTACTAAGCATCCTGGAGAATATTAGGGTCCAACCTAACACTCTCATACTAGGTGACTTCAACTACCCCTCCATGAACTGGGAAAACTACTCATGTACCAATACAATTGCCCAACGTTTCCTGGAGTTCATTAATTCCAATGTCCTGGACAAGCTCGTTCTTAACCCCACTAGAGGTAGCAACATCCTTGACCTGGTCATTGCTAACATGGATGACCATTGCTCTACACCAACAGTCAGCTCCTCCCTGGTTACATCCAACCACAAACTAATCACTTTGGAAATGCACATCCCTCGCACCCCCACGCAAAGGTAACCACCATGTGAAACTTATCCAAATCTAACTTTGGGCTCCTAAAAACAGAGGTGGCTAACTTCACGGCACCCATGCAAATGGAGAATAGTTGCATGACTGCTGAATCATACACCAATGCACTGTACGAACACGTAAACAAATACATGGATCTCGCCATACCCAATAGAACCAAGACACTCTCCTCCAAAAAAAGGAAACCAATCTAGTGGTCCCCTGCCATAAACAAACTCTAAAACAGAAAGAGGAAACTGATGCAGAATAAGGTGAAGTCCCAAGACTGGAAAAATTCCCTTATCAGCCTCAACAAAAAGTTGAGATCCCTCATCAAATCCTCTAAAGCTAGCTATGAAAACAGAATTGCAGCAGACAGTAAAGACTACCACAAGGCCTTCTATAGTTATGTAAAAAATCTCTACGGCAATACCCAGATTTGCTCTGAGATGCTGCACAATGGTACCTCCTATATCGAGCCAACAGATATTCCCATATACTGGCCAACCGATTCAGTGCCAACTTTACCCCTCCCCCCCAAGGACCAATCACAATACCAGTAGATTGCCAGGCACCCAGTATTACTGCTGCACAAGTTAAAACAGCACTGTCCAAGGCCAAGGATACAGCTTCTATGGACCTGACAATATCCCTGGCTGTATTCTACATGAACTACAGAGTGAACTGGCACCTCACCTGTGTGCCCTGTTCAGTCATAGCCTCACCTCAGGCTTTGTCCCTATTGAATGGTGCACTGCTACAGTCATCCGTTGCCACAAAGGAGGAGCGACTACAGACCCTGGGAAATATCGCTCCATTAGCCTGATGAGTCTGATATGCAAAGCTATGGATCGCATCATCATGGACCTAGTAAACAAGGATATAGGGAATCTCCAAACTCTGGATCCCACGCAGTTTGGTTTTGTGAAAGGTAAATCATGCCTGCTCAACTTGGCCGACTTCTTTGAGTCAGTCACCAGAGTTGTGGATGAAGGCAAGGTGGTTCATACAGCCTACCTTGATCTGGCCAAGGTCTTTGAAACCATTCCCCACTCAGGAATCATAGAAAAACTCACTAAGCTAGGCATCAATCCCTATATCAGTAGGTGGGTCACAAGCTGGCTCACAGACAGAACCCACAGCGTGAAAGTAGCTGACTCCGACTAGTCACGAGTAGAGTCCCACAGGGTTCAGTCCTGGGTCCACTCCTGTTTGGTATCTACTTCTCTGAAGTCCAGGCCAACATGAAGGGACTCTGGCTGACAAAGTTCGCAGAAGATTGCAAGTTGGGTGCTATTATTAGCTCCCCAAGTGACGTTGAGATCTTACAAAATGGCCTCATTGAGACCAACGACTGGTGTCAGATCCATGGCTTTAAGCTCAATGCCAAAAAATGTGTTATCCCTTTTGGGAAAAACCCAGTTCAGAAGGTGTAATAAGATATCTGGGAACACAGGTTGACAGCAACCTCTCTTTTGATCACCACATTACCACTGTGGTCAGAAAGTCCTTCTATGTGGCACATCTCATTACTAAGGGTTTTGCATCCAGGAACAAAGAGGTCATTGTCTCCCTCTACTCTTCCTTCATTAGGCCAATCATCACGTACAATGCCCCATTTGGCATGTATCTCACTAGACACCTGCAACAACTGGAGAGGCCGCAAATGTACTTCACAAAGAGGATCCTAGGCTTTAAATACTTGTCCTATATGGACGGACTCAAAAAACTCCAACTATTCTCTGTCTCATATCGTCTACTTAGAGGCGATTTCTACTTGACTTACAAAGCCATGTCTGACCCAGCTCTGTTTGAAATGTTACATCTAAAGAAATCCCAATCCCTCCACACCACACGCTCCAGAGATCACAACTTCATTACCACAATCAACAGAACGTACTGGAGGGACAGGTTCATAACCCAGAGATTGCCCATGCTATGGAATAGACTTCCCATACATTTCAAGCAGAGTACCTCGTTGACCCTCTTCGACAGAAATCTTGATGAGTGGATGGGAAATAGACAATTCAATCTGGGAATAACTCTAGTGGCTCTACTCAACAGAGGCACTGGGAACTAAGGTCAGGTGGCACAATGCCAGGGTAATCCTATGGCTAGGCTTGGAAAGACCTCAGGGCCATTAGCCTAGTACACACCTATGAACCTATAAAAATATGTATTTTTGCAGCTGTCCTCTTAAGAGCTAAAGGCTGACAGCATACCATTATTTTAGATTTCAGAAGACTAAGGGTTTGTTAGTGCAATTAAAGAAAATGGCTCTGAATTTAGTAGAGTATGGATTGCATAGGTGCAGTCACAAGTGCCTTTTTTATATTTAAAGTGCAACAAATAAAAAAGGTTATTAAGGAGGTTTCCCCTGGTTTCCAGTGGAGAAAACACATTTTCCCACTGGCTTACTAAAGCAATTGAAACTCTCCACTGACAATCAGGAGAGGCAAACAAGCAAAGGACCTTCATTTCTTTCCTCCCCTGCCTGGTTTTTGTAGTACCATGTTTGTTAATGAAACTCTAATCGACTTGGTCTAAGCCAACGACCCCCCCCCCCACACACACACACACACACACACCTGAAATGTGGAGTTACGTTACCTAGCACTTATAATTTAATGATGATGCAGTGGCAGATGTTAAATAATTTTAGAGTTACACATGGCATAATAGTGTCGGGCTCAGAAAAGACAAAAACATTGATTTATCAAGATAAGCAGAATATGTCAATATTTCTTTGAAATTACTGTACAATTATTTCCAAGAAACAAAAGCCAGCATTCAAAAATGAAATATAAAAATGTAATATATATATATATATATATATATATATATATATATATATATATATATATATATATATATTAATGTTTATTAATGCTGTTTAAAAAATTTCAGGTCAAGGCATATTATGCTGGTTTCTGCATTCGGCATCTCATACTGAAGAAGTAGAATGTTGAAAACAGGATATGCCCTGACCTCATCATTTTTAGCCAGCACTAAGAAACAATATATGTTTTCCTATCTTTTGAGTGCTGGATTTTGGATTTTGGAAATATTTGTGGTTTTACCTGTGCACCATTGGATTTTATGTGGATTGGATACTTTTACTTGCTGTACAACCCCTTAGAATATTAAGAAATTAGTCACACTCAAATAATAAAATTTATGAGTCTTATAAAGCACTTATTAGGGATGTGGTCAAAATCAGGTTTTCTGACAGTAAAATAAGTGAAGGAATTGTTGTTTGAATTTTCCCAGAATATTATATTTAAATGTATTCCCATGATAAATAAGGATACACAGAACGAGGAGCTTGACCATGATCGCCTCTCTTTATTTTATAAACATTAAATGCTTTCATCCTACTGATATGGACTTCCTCAGAATAAAAAAGCAGACAAAGAAATAGACCATGTAAAACAGTTAGCCACTCCCCTTCAAATAAAATTACAAAAGTCATTGGCAGGAGTTCCAAATTAGATAATTGACACCATTAACATCCAAAATACAAATTCCTGTACCACACCTATAACAATCTTAAAAAAAACAAATAAATGCATATGTATATATGTATATATATATATATATATATATATATATATATCTATATATATCTATAGATATATATATATATATATATATATATATATATATATATATGTATATATATATATATATATATATATATATATATATATATATATATATATATATATATACATATATATATATATATATATATATATATATATATATATATATATATGTATATATATATGTATATATATATATATATATATATATATATATATATATATATATATATATATATACATATAGATATATATATTTATAGGGATCTACTCTGGAAGCTCAATGTTTCAAAGCTTTGAACTCCATATGGCCAAGACCATAAGATCGAAGTTCTGAAATTTCTAACGGTTTAAATGGAGATCACCATACAGCACAAAACAAATAATTTACAGTTCTCTTCATTGTAGTGTGATCTCGGAGTTGGTATATTTAATTAGCAGGAGGTTTGGGAGGTGCGGGGGGGGGTGGCTTGCACCCCTGCATAAATCTAAAAACAATTTTTTTAAATTTATTTTTTATTTAAGTTTTGAACTTTCAGAACTTTGATGTTATGGTCTCAACCATATGAAGTTTGAAGTTTTGAAAGTTTGACCTTCCAAAGTAGATCCATGTATATCTATATCTATATATGTATGTATAAATATGTATATAGATCTATATGTCTTTATAAAAGGGAGCCAATCACTTTCAATCTAAAATAATTCATGAATAATTATTTTTAAAAAAACTTTCCAAAGCATAATATACATATGAAAAAAAACTTTTTTGCAAATATTAAAAAACCCTCATAGCTACCAATCAACCACATTAGACACCATTTCTTTCACAGTGTGAATTCATCACAATCATTATTTATTATTGAAGTTTATACATAATATCTATCCACATCTTAATATCAACTCTGAAAATTCAAAATGCCCACCTATTTATTTTAATAAGGAGACATTTTTAATTAAAAAACTAATTGCAAAAAGCTGCTTTTAGTAGATATACACTGCCAATAGATTCCATGTCATTCAATCACAACCATTTGTTGAATTAGTTTTTAGCTGCCAGTTTTTTTCTAAGCCCCCCCACATCTAAGATAACATAGTCTACTACATAAAATTTAAAACTATGTCCACTCATTACAGTCATAGGTTTAAAAAGTGAATTGTGTTCATCCTTCTTATTGATGTCATGTAGGTGTTGGTAAATCCTCACGTTCAAGTTTTTTTTCTGTTTTCCCAATATAAAAACTGGGACAGTTATGGCATTATGCTACATAATCCACTCCTGCACTTAAACAATGATATTTTGCATAACTTTCACCTCACCATAGTCTTGAATGTAAAAAAGAAGATTCTTCCAAAATGTGGTTACATTGCTTACAGTGCCCACATTTCCTCATACCAGTGAACCTGTTTGTCACACCAACCCTTTCTGTTAGGGTCTTAAAATAAATATCTTTTTTGTAAACACAATTAGGGGATAAGCCCAACATTTGAAATTGCTGCCTGTTGTCTTTGAAAACATTTCAGTTTTTGTCCACCTGTTGTCTTTGAAAACATTCAAATTTTTGTCCACCACATATCTAGTAGCAGGAAAATCAGGATTATATGTAAGAATCAAAGCCTTTTTGTATCTAGGTGTACCAAACTGTTACGGTTTTAGTGAAAATCAAAATGGCCCTTACATAAAAAAGAATAAAAAGAAGGGTTGTAGGTGCTATCTCCTGTAAGCAGTTATGTTGCTCCTGTGACGATTGGGGAGAGATGGGCAAAGGCTGCCAGCCTAGTCAAATAGAATTTGATATATAATTCTGGCATTTGTAAATAAATGTAAAATACAGGCATGTTTTCTTGAGTGTAAAAGAACACTGTGAAATGAGAAACTGCAAAATATGCGACAACATTACACTCTACTGGTGCAGTGAAGCATGTTGTACCCTTTCATGTTAGAATTCGGCTCCAGTGTGGCTGGATAAAGGTTTCATGCTCATTGTTTTAAGGCTAAAGTTTACGACCAGAATTTAGATGTGGAATGTGCTTTATTGGTCTAGTTTCTGTTAGAATATACATATGAAATGTTTTCTATTGTTGTAAGTTTTTGTGCAGGTGTTAGATTGCTATGTAATGCAGTTTGTGGCCTGAGAACTCAGACTAGGTGTTAAGATGATGAATATGAATACTGGGAAAAACCTAAGTGTCAAAAATGATGTAATTTGGGAAGGCCTTAGAGACATGTTTGTTAGTAATGTTTAAATACTATTTCTCACAAGAGACCGAGAGCATTTTGATCTTGATATCCAACTTATCAGCACTCAGTCTTGTGCTCACATGTAAGTTTTAACACTGTGATTTCTTGTAGGAATAGTTAAAGCTAGTAAAGATTAATTAGGTATTTTTCTTTGAAATCAGACCTGTCCTACTGTATTATTTTAAGTTTCAGTGTGATCTCTTTGGATATCTCTGTGGTGTAGTAGTTTTGTCTTGTGTTTTAATTATTTATTATTAAATATTTTAACACCTTCTACCTGTGGCTGGTTTGTGTAGAGATAGGCTCTAGAATACATTGCATACTTATAGAGTTTATTGTAATAGGCCACTCTGATAAGCCTTAGACTGTATAGTCACATTACCCCTGGATAATAATATTGCACAGTAATAGCTGGACACCCTTTTAAGGGCCTTTTAGTAGCTGATATTATTAGCTGAGTGGTGGCAGTAATTACTACCATATGGTCTGGGTAAAGGGGCACAGCTGGAGAATCTGTGTCAGCCTTTCCCAGGAGTATCTGTGCGGTTGTATAACCTCTTCTCAAAGTGTGTGTGTGGTGTGTCAGCTACTTGGGCAGGGACAAGAAGCACTGGTTGGACAGAGAGGGTACTGGAGGGTTTAGCTTGCCCAGCTAGGCTGAGACCTGGACCCTATAGCTGTGCCATTTGGGAGTCTTATTGGGGACCTGGTGAGCAAGGGAGCAACCAGCCCCAGACTGACTGCGATCTCTGTGTGCACATAAGGGATATTGTACTTTACTGTGTGTATTAGTTATCCTTTTCTCTTCTAGGAGACGACCTCCCTGGTGTTAGTGGTGAGGATTGAGGCTCCTTGATTGCTGGGTCAGGGCACGGTCATCACAGCCCCATCCACTCATCCAGGTTCTTCTTGAACAATGTCATACATGTGCTCTGTTTCAAAGTAATATGACCAATTATAATAAAGCCCTGGTTATGCCATATAACTTGCACTTTGAGGGTATTAAAACTATTATATTTAAGAACTGAGATAGTTTTGGAATAGACCAAGACCACCTTAATAAGGTGGGGCACAAACCAGTAGTAATATACAGAAAGGACCTTTGCTTTAAGAACATGTTAGAGAGATTTCCAAGAATGACCATGAAAGGGGCTATGATAAAATGTGGCCATTGTTTACAACATAGGCACATATTGTAGGGTACAGAAATTAACATTTGAAATTATGGAGTAATTGGACTAACCCATAAATAATATTGTTGCAGTAAAGGGCTTTTCTATGTGGCTAAGTGCCAGGGCTGTGATTGCTTTTATATCAATAAAACAACAAAAATGTTTAGGACCAGGATTTACCAACACTTGTATGACATCCAGAGGGGGACAGATTCCAATGCCCTGGCTAAGCAGGCGAAGATATATCCTAGCCACAGATTTAAATTTATTGCGATCGATCAAGTTGGCTTGATCCTAGAGGTGGGCCATCTGATCTTTATCTCGAGTACAAAGAGTTAAAGGGGCAACTGAAATGCAACGCCATGGAATTCCCAGGTATTAATGAGATGGCTTCCATAAGTAGTGTCTTAAAATTGAAAGCTGATTTCTTTCTACAGAATGTGTTTTTATAGGTAGTATTTTTCCTCTATTTTGAATATTCTTTATAAATGTTCTTTTTGTATTTAGTTATTAATTTATAATATTATGATTTGGGTATAAAGTTACTTTACATTTTTTCATAGTGGGAATGAGAGCTAACAGGATATGCCTTATGATAACAGATTTGTGGTTGGCATTATCAGTGGGTTCTCTTCAAGAATAAAATGTAGTGACTTAAATGATTTGAATTGAGCTGGTCAGCTGATACTGTTAGGGTTATTTAAATAGCAGTGATATGGGAAGCTTTTACTGTTCTGATGAAGTCATGGTGGATTACCAATAAAAGCGCTTAACTTTTTAATAAATGGTATCATAGTTCGTGTTCCTCTTGTTCTTTTTTTTGTTTTTTACAGGTGCTCTATTTCACATACATTGGTAGCTTATTCCAAAGATGTGGCAGTCGCTGGGAGATAAATCTGTCCCTCCAGCATTTCCTATTTACGTCGCAGGTCATATTTAGGTTCCTAGAATGGATAACCCTAGTCCTGTTTGATTTACGAATGTGCAGCAAGTTCATTAGGTTTGGGTCTGAGAATGCTCTGTAGGCCAGGGATAAGTCTCCCCTAAGAAGTCTATACAATACAGAGAATAGTGACAGGGAATATAGTTGGTCTGTGTAAGGCATGTACTGGTGTCCCTTGACCTTCTTTGTTAGAAATTTCTGAGGTCTCGCCAATTGCTGCAGGTGCGTTGTATGGTACAAGCCAAACGGGGCATTATACTCCATTATATGATGGATTAGTGCTGAGTATAGAGTGGTTATAACCTCTTTTGTTCTAAAGGTGATGCCTTTACTAATTAAGTGTGCTACGCTGAAAAATGTCCTTACTACAGTAGACATATGGTGGTTGAAGTTAAGGTTGCAGTCAACTTGTGATCCCAGGTTCCTTACCACTTTATGGGTACTTAGGGTGTTGTTATTGATTTGATAGTGTGAAGGGAGAATGTTTGTGCTGAAGGGAATGATAATGTGATAATGAGTTTTTTTGTATTCAGTTTCAGACGGTGACAAAGACACCAGTCATTGGTCTGCATATACTGGCATCATTTAGGGATTCAATAATTGCACCCAGTTTGCAGTCATCTGCAAACTTGGTTAGCCATAATCCCTTAGTTTTGACATGACACTTCTGAGAAGTATATACCAAACAGTAGGGGGCCCAACACTAAGCCCTGTGGCACCGTGCTGATAGCTATGTCTGCTGGTTGATGTGGAGTTACCCACTTTGATAGTGTGTGTCTGGTTTGTGAGCCAGTTGGCAACCCATCATACAACAAAGGTCTTTATTTTCAGTTTGCTAAGTTTATTGGTAATGCCTGAATGTGGGATTGTGTCAAAAGCCTTTGTCAATTCAAGGTATGCTGTGTGCACAGATTTGCCCTTATCAATGGCCCTGGTCACATTTTTGAGGAAATCTACCAGACTTAACAGGCAGGATCTGCCCTTGATGAAGCCAAACTGGGCAGGATCCAGGGTTTGGAGGTTCCTTATGTCTTTATTTATGAGGTCCATAATGATATGTTCCATGGCCTTGCAGATGAGGCTGGTCAGGCTTACTGGTCTGTAATTCCCCTGGTAAGCTGCTAGGCCACCTTTGTGGTGGGGAATAACTGTTACTGTTCTCTATTTTGCTGGAACAAAGCCTGTGGTTAGGCTATGATTGAAAAGGGTACTTAATGTGATGCTAGTTCGTGTTTTAGCCTGTTTAGAAGACAGCTCGGGATGCTATGTAGTTCAATAGAGGTTGTGTTTTTTGCCTTGGACAAGGCTTTGATAACCTACTCTTCAGATATGTAGGGTGGAGAGGTTGGGGGAAGGTCTGTGATAAGTATGGAGGAGATACGGGAGTGAAATTTTCACCAAACCTATCAGCTAGCAGGTTTGCTACCTCTCTGGGGTCAAAATGAGTGATACCATTGTTCATTACTTCTGCACATGCTTGGGTCCTACCTTTTAGGCTATGTAAGTAGCTGTAAAAGGCCTTATGGTTATCCTTGACTGTGCTTGCTAAGTTTTTCTCAAAGAAGTCCTTAGAGGATTTGACAAGTCTTATTTGCCTGTTGAGGCTGAGGAGGGAGTGTTTCCATTGTTGGGACCTCTTCTTTGTTTTTTGGACAGCAACTTTTTACATTTACTGTAAAGTTTGTTGATGCTGGATGTCCATCATGGAGGCTTGTTTTTACTTGGGGCTCTAGCTGTGATCCTTTCTGGTACAGCCAAGTCTATACACTTATGCAAGTGATTGTACAGAGCTTTAGTGTAAGCTTTGGTGTAGTTACCACTACCAGCTGGGGGTGGGGCTTGGAATGCATTTATGCCTTCACCCAGTAGGGTATAGTTTGCCTTTGAGAAGTTTTTTTAGTCTTATTTCACCCTTTGTGAATTCCGGTGTTAGTGCCAGCTTGAACGTGACTGATTTGTAGTCTGATTTAATTAATGAGGGTCCGACAGTTGTGACAGTGCATCTGTTTGACATATTAGTGATGATCAGATCTTGTATGTTTGTTTTTCTTGTCAGGGTATGAACAATTTCTTCCAGGGCTTTTGAGTTAACAAAGTCAAGGAACTTTTGTGCTACTGAGTTAGGGCTAATGTAGGTTTCCCAGTTGATGGTGAGATAATTGAAATCCTCCATAACCAGCGTGTTCAGTAGTATTTGGATTGTTTCCAGTTTGGTCAAGTAAGCTTCATGTGTGTCATGACCCATGGAGGGGGATCTATAACTGGCTATGACTTAAATGGGGGTCTTACCACCATAACCTGAATTTGGAGTAACTCCATGGAGTTGTCCAGTCTAACTACACGGGAGGTGTATTTATCTCTAATATAAATAGAAACAGCATCTCCTTTGATTCTCACATGTTCATTTTGCTGTCTGATGGTGTGGAAGGCACTGTAGCCTTGTAAGGCTGGGGTACTCTCTGAGGCTTCGAACCAGGTTTCTGTGACTGCACAAACATCTACATCTTAAAGTGATAGAAGTGCTTCCAGGGCTTGCAGTTTTTGGTTTAATCTCCTAGCATTTAGCAGCCTGATGCTTATTTTGTTATGACTGGTACATTTCTGAGATCTTGCCTAGAAAGGCACTATGGGGGAGGCAAGAGCCTTTGCCAGCAGGCAAAAGCCTGTAGGTTCCAGGTGCAAACTGTCTCTGGCAATGCAGCAAGGTTGTCGACCATGGCTCCCCAGGCTGACAGGAACTGGATCCCATTTGAATGACACCAAAAACTAAGCCAATTGTTGAAATCAATCATTTTTTGTTTATATATTGCATCATTCTAGTTGAGGGTAGTATGCTGGTCAAGGTTAGGGACATACCTGCCTGGAGCACATACTCAGAGAACTGAGTCATGTCTCTCTTCATATAGTCCAGTGAGGTATGTCTCAAGTCGTTCACTCCAACATGCACTATGACAGAGTCATAATGGTACTTGTTGTGACACATGAATGCATGCATGATCTGATGTCTCCTGACACCAGACAGTCACATAACAGTGACTTTCTTCTTGTCCAGCCTGGTGAGTGAGATATCCGTGCATCTCACTAATTAGTCTCCAATGACAAGAAAATTTGTTTTTTGAGTGTTACGCCTTACTGGCTTGGTAGGCGAGACAGTGGTGTTACTATGTGTTATGAGTGGTGGGAACTGTGTTAGTTGGAACGGTGTTATGTTTTGGAGGTCTCTGGTGTTTTGGTAAGTTTTTTGAGGGAACCGGCATATATGTTGATTTTTGTGTTTGATGCATACTGTGTGTATGAGTAGTAGTACTATGTGCATGTGTAGTGGTGGGTGGGTTGACAACCTCTTCCATGTTACTGTTTGGAGTGAGAGAGAGCATGGATTCAAGATTCTTGGTGTAGATACATCTCTCTCACACTGTACTAGTATGAGTCAGTAGTAGAGGGTTGTCAATGTACATAAGGCAATTGCTACACTACCTCAAGAGACCCAAGTCAACAAGGCTGGCAGGAGAAACAAGGGTAGTCCAACTGTCCATAATGTTAGGATGAAGACTGTTATCACTAAGGGGGCTTTTCAGGATCGATCAAGGAGGAGCTCAGTGGATGGATATTTCTGCCTGGGTTTTTTTTTTTTTGCTGGTGGTTTAATAGGTTACAGCTCATGAGCAGGAATCCTTTGACCAGGAAAGTCCTAAGGATGAGGGCTAAACTAATGTGCTACAGCTGTATCTAAGGGAAAAATGGTTGAATTTATCTGTCCAGCTATGGCACACAATTGTACGGCAGTGCACAGTTCTGCATAATGCTCAAACAACCGGAAACCTGCTTAAATACCAGAAGCTAAGAACTTGAAAAAAACTTTAAAAAGGTTTAAAAGGACCAATGAGGATGCTTACTCCAAGCCCTACACCAACCACCCTTCACCAGAGGTCTATATTACATGACCGAAGTTTCAAAACTTCGAATCTGATATGGTCAACACCATATAATCGAAGTTTTGAAACTTCGAAAATGTAATAAAACAAAAAAACCTACAAAAACAAACCATTTAAACACTCTAAGCAGGAGGGCAAGCCCCCCTACACCCCCCAGACTCCCTGCTACTTAAATATACCAACTCCGAGATCACACTACAGTGCAGAAAAGGGAAATCTTCCTTTTCCGTGTTGTATGGAGATCTCCGTTAAAAGATTAGAAGTTTCAAGACTTTGCTCATATGGTGTCAACCCATATCAGATTCAAAGTTTTGAAACTTCGATCTTCTGATATAGACCCTTCACCAGACAGGTTTCAATCATTACACTCCTCTCACTAGAGTGCAGAAAGGCCCTTTCCAATCCAAGATGGCATGGAAAACATGCTCAGAACAGCCACTACAAATAGACCCAGATGCATCAAACCTGTATCTGGACTATGCTACAGCTACTAACTACCCTAGTTTCAGTAGGAAACAATACAGAATGTTTAACAAAGCATAAAAATAGCAGTGAGACACTAAAATATGTTTAAAATAACAGAAAACCAGCAAGAAGACTGTTTTAAACAGCTAACAACTCAGCTATTTTAACACTGCTTGGTGGAAAAAACAGAACAAGCAAAACAGATTGTTTTGCAACAGTGAAATGTACTAGCAAATACTTAAACAGTGAAAATAGCAAAAGAGCTTTGTAAACAGTGAAAACAGCAGTAAAATATGATTTAAAAGGCACATTAAGGCAGACAATTGCAATACAACAGTGTAGTTTAGTACATGCTGTATAAATTCAGTATAAAAGTAGGTGGCAGGCAATAAAAAGTGCAGTAAACAGTAAAAACAAGCAAAAAAAAAACACGGCAACTTATGGTTTTGGGGAAGCTTAGAAGCTTCTAGTCATCTGGTATCTCAGCTCAGACTTGTAGTTGGTAGTCTACCTTTGTTCAGCTCAGCACAAACAAGCAGAAACCTGCTCGATCACAGGGCTTAAATACCAGAAGCTAAAAATCCAGAGATGCAATTATTCCACTGTACTTGTCACCCGGATCAGTAATGTCCCTTTCAGTATGTACATCTCTAAACAATTGTCACAAATGGAACAACCTCAATGGTTTCTGACTAAAATAATCAAGATCCTATGTAAATCATAAAAACTATGCAAACTGTCATAAAGGCTTGCTCCTCTTCTCAGTGTCATACAGGCTAGTGACCAGTGACCTTTGCCTTGCATATTGGGGTTAAACAGACCCTATTCCGTCAGATCTACTACACATTCACAAGTTCAATAATTGAAAATTCACCTCAGTTTAGCACCCCATCCCTCATGCATAGCAGAAACATGTAAATGTCCCAACATATCATTGTTTGATCTATCTCTGGTTATATGTATACAAAACATAAGGACTAAAATGACCAGGGGAATGTAAGGCTAGACTTCTTAAGATCCTCATAGATCAATATCCTATTAAGTACCTCTGAACTTATGAGCCTATAGAGGCATACATGAGCCACTTAGACAAACTGCTTGGTTCATTAGCATGCCTCTTAATTCAGCACTGTGCAGGTAAAAGTAATGAATTGGTTTGTTTGGTAAACAATCTGGATCTGAACAAAATAGTACCAGAATTTTAAAACTGGATTATAAAAAAGCCATCAATTTGAATGAAATCTTAAGAAATAATGTACTACAAATGAGGGAACATTTTTTCATGAATATGTGCCTTTTCCTGAAGAGATTGTAAGCTATACTGTCAAAAACAAAAAATGTACAGGAAAAGGATTAATGGAATAATAGTCTATGCTAGAAAGCATACGATTATAACAAGAAGGAAGTAGTTTGGCAAACAGTTGCAGCCTCAATAAATATTAAATTTGCAAA
Organism: Protopterus annectens; assembly: GCF_019279795.1. Taxonomy (NCBI): domain Eukaryota; kingdom Metazoa; phylum Chordata; order Ceratodontiformes; family Protopteridae; genus Protopterus; species Protopterus annectens. The sequence continues at coordinate 707,504,309 of NC_056749.1, read as the reverse complement.
ACAAAAAAGGCACTCACAATCTACATTATGACTATATGACACAGGTTCATAGGTAGGTACTAGGCTATTGGCCCTAGGGCCTATATAAGCCTAGCCAAAAATGTACCCTGGCTTTCGCCACCCAAGAAAATTATTTTCCTGTGCTCCTGTCAAGCAGAACCACAGAAGTGATCCCTGGGGTGAATTTCCTATTACCCATCCAATCATCAAGATTTTTCTTGAATAGTGCTAATGAGGAGCTCTGTTTGATATAGATAGGTAGTCTGTTCCAGAGTATGGGAAGTCTCTGGAACAGGAACCTATCTCTCCAGCATGTTCTGTTTATTGTGGTGACAAGGCTTAGGTCCCTAGAGCATGTAGCTTGGAGGGATTGGGATTTCTTTAAGTGGAGCATGTCAAACAGCTCTGGGTTTGGCATAGTTTTGTATGTTAGGCAGAGATCACCTAGAGTAAAGCTGGAGTTTTTTTTGTTTTCATAACTAGCTTTGGAGGATTTTATGAGGGATCTCAGCTTCTTACTGAGGCTGACCAGGGAGTTCCTCCAATCGTGGGATTTTACTCTTTTTTGCAACAGTTTCCTTCTTCTGTTGTACAGTTTGTTTATGGGAGAAGACCACCAGATTGGCTTCCTTTTTTTGGAGGAAAGCATATTGGTTCTGTTAGGGATAGCATGATCCATGCACTCATGTAAGTGCTTATAAAGTGCATTTGTGTAGTATTCAGCAGTCATACCTCTATTGTCCATCTGCATGGGTGTCGTGAAGTTTGCCACTTCTGTCTTAAGAAGCGTGAAGTTGGCTTTAGAGAAATTTTTTATGGTTGTTTTCCTAATGGGGGGTGGGAGTGGGATGTGGATGTCTAGGGTGATTAGCTTGTGGTCGGATCTGACCAATGAGGAGCTGACCTCTGGTGTGGATCACCGGTTGCCCATGTTTGTGATGACCAGGTCTACGATATTGCTGCCCCTGGTAGGGGTGTGGATAAGTTGATCCAAGGTGTTGGAATTTATGATTTCCAGAAAACATTGAGCAAAAGAGTTGGTACACACGTAGTTTTCCCAATTAATGGTAGGGTAATTAAATCTCCCATTATTAGAGTGTTGGGTTGTACCTTAATATTTTCCAGTGCATCAAGAAAAGAGGAGTGGGAATCCTGGGGCATGGTGGGGGGTTTGTAGCAAGCTACAATCTGGATTGCGGTTTTGCCCACAGTTAGTTGAACTTGGATAATCTCAGATGCATTATACTGAGCAACTAGCTTGGAGGTGTGGATATCCTTAATGAATATGGACACGCCTCCACCTTTAGTGTTTCGGTCCAGGTTTGTTGGCCGAAAGGTGTGGTATGAATTATAGCCTGGTAATGCAGGGGTGCTCTCTGGAGCTTTGAACCAGGTCTCTGTCACTGCACAGATGTTGATGTTCTCCATTTTAAGGAGTGCTTCAAGTGAGTGCATTTTGAGGTTTAGACTTCTAGCATTGAGTAGCATTACCCTCAGATTTTGCTTGCTTATACCTGTTACAGTGGTGAATTTGTTATTTGAACCTTGCCTAAAAAAGGCACTATAGGGGTGGCAAGAGCCTTTGCCAGGATCCGGAATCCCAAGGGCAACAGGTGCAGGCCATCTCTGGCAAAGCAGCGTGGTCTGTCGGTCATGTCATCCCAGGCAGACATATACTGGATTCCCTTAGAATGACACCAGAAGCTTAGCCAATTGTTAAAGTCAATATTCAAGCAATGTCAGACAAATAACAGGGATATTGAGGAAACATTGGCAGATACTGGTAACGGAGCACAAGATTAAATCAATAGTTGGTGAGAAACCTAATTTTCTTTTTAAAAATAAAAAATCATTAAAGAGAATGTTATGCTATCCCAAAATTGTGGCAAGACTGCTAGATATTCAACATGTGCATGGGACATTCCCATGATCGAAATGCAATTACTGTAAGTATATTGACTCCTCTAATAGCTTTAGACATCCAGACACAGTTTTTAAGGTAACAAATAGTAACACATGCCATTTAATGTATTTAGCATACTCTTGAGATTTGTATAGCCTTCTCTATAAGCAAGACTGATAGACGCTTACGCAATCATATAAGGGAGCACATATATAATATAAATACTGGGTCAACTACAAATGAGTTAGCGAGGCATATCATACAGCATAATTCATCAAACAGGTTTAAGTTTTTAGCCATAGAAATAATAAAACCTAGTGAGCATAGGGGTGACATTAAGATATGTCTTAACATCTGAGATGAGATGGATCATCCGGATGAAAACTAATAGAGGGTGAGGGTTGAATAAGAAAGTTTCTATAAAGCCTGCCCTGAAAGCTCGAAATAAATGTAAGTAAGGCATTGTGAAATATATATAGTTTGCTGGAAGGGATTATGTATATTGTGATATATATATATATATATAGATTTTTATTGTACATGATGTTTAAATAGTCTTAGTGATTACACAATTAATTACTTGTTTGTTTTTATTGGTTGATTTGGGTATATAAGCAGCAAGGTTAAGTGTAATGATGTCTGATGAAGCAATGGTTCATATCTGCGAAACTACTCACAAACAAACATTTTTGAATTTTTCGTGTTTTTTTCTTTATTGCTGAGAACCTTTACCTTGGTTTGGTTCACTCTGTTTGTTGTGTTGGGATATTGTTTTATTGCACTGAGTGGACCATTTGTCCTGTATGCTGTCTCTTGCATTTTGTTTTATAACGTTTTTTGAAGCGGACTCGAACAACGGCAGAAGGCGGTGTTGATGGATTAGAATTGGACTATAATCCTTGCAATAATATAATGAATAACAAAACTGATTTTGAAAGGATGCCCACATATCTTAGGAATGATGAAAATCTGTTTTTATCCTTGGGGCTCCAGGTCAGTTCTGAAGTGAGAACAGGTGATGAATGCAATTTAACTTTAATGTGAAAAGAACTTTTTGTATTAGAGAATGATCTTTTTAGGTTGAGAAGGCTTCAAGCACAGTGTCATCATTTCAAAGCCTGTATTCAACTACACATAATACCTCGTGGACTGAGGATTTTAAAAATGCCAACATATGGAGAGAGGTATCCACAACTTTTAGTTAAATGGCAACAGTTGAATTTATATTTAAGCTTTAATTATTTGAGACTTTTAATAGGCTTTTGTAAACCAGTGGAGAAGAAACTGATACAAAACATTATAACAATACAGAATAGCTTATATGAGCATATTCTGACAGATATAGTGGGCAGTAAATTAAATAATATTATTGACTGGGCAGTTGTATTTGAGAGAAAGCTTTTTCAACAAAAACAATGGAAGAAAGAAACAGAGTTGATTTTTTTATCAGGGCATGTTTTCACTTGGCCCAAATCCATGGAACAGACATTGGTTGAACCTTCCCCAGAACTGAATTGATGAAGATCAGGTGACTAGTGAATCTGCAGAACAGGAACTATTGACAAAGCCTTCCACTTCCACACAGAATGTAATGGAGAAATCTAACAGTGCAGAAGCTAGAAGGAAAATGGGACTATCTAGCTCCCATAAAACACAACGGTTTTTACACTCCTAATAGCTAGTCCATGATAACAACAGCCTTATGAATACGAGTAAACCTGAGCAGTTCCTTTTATTTCCATTACCCATCGACAAACACATTCTGGGTCATCGATCAACAAGCAGGGGAAGAACAAAGCGAAAAATTACACCAGACTCAAGGAATAAAACCCCCAGATTCGCTAATCGTCCATGCAGGACTAAGCTGGTCCTGCACGGAAGCGCCCGTTTAGGAGCAGGGCGGCAGTGCGTGATGCATATGAACAAAGCGCTCTGCCCGAACTCCTAGGCTTACACAGAACGTGTATGAGTGCAGGGGTCATGTCTGAGAGCAGAGCTCTCAGAATAAACATGCCCCTGCAATGCAGAACAGCAGAAGGTGTTAAGAAATGAACGAGATCCCTCATAGGTATCCTCATATAACCACCAACAGTCCCCCATGTACAACAGCAAAAGTACATATGAATCAAATGAAGAATCCCCTTTATTTTTATTGTAAAAATCCGAGTACAGCTAACCGTAGGTGCGCGGGTGTGCCCATCGCTTAGCTATGGTTAAAGCAGCTTAAAAAGCTGAAGAGGATAACAAGGAAGATATATGCAAATGAAGCAGCACAGCAATCGTGTATTGGGCAGAGCATTCACCTAACGAGCTGGCATTCCTGGTAAGAGTCCCACTGCAGCACAGTCTATTTTACATGGCAAAGCACGTTATAACCAATATTTATGTTGCAAAACCCACGGAAAAACATATATTTATGAACTGGAGTACTGCAGGAAATGCACATGTGAAGTATCACTGTCATAATGAATAAGGCACTAGTAAGCAGGTTTAAGCACAAATAAGCAGTAATACACATATGTAAGCACTAGTAAGCATGTTTAAGTGCATTTGTGTGGGAGTAAGCATTGCCTACACAGATTAAGCAAAGTAGAAGCTGAGTGTAAGAAACTGTAACCGGAAGTAAGTACTGCTTAGCTCCGCGCAAACCCGATTACAACTGCTTTAAAGTGCCTTAACCACTCTGTATCCAACGGCCCATGTTCTGCCCAGCAACAAAATAAACAGCCTCTGCAAAGCTCAAACCCAGGACCCTGCATGCCACAGACAAAGTGATTTACCACTAAGCCATGCCAGATATGAATAAATCTGATGTTTTCAGAAACATAACCTCCAGTCCAGGCATGCAACAGTACAGAGAATGTATACCAACATCTAGATGTATGTGTGTGTAAATATATTAATATCTATACAGATACAACATATCTATATATGTATATGTGTATATATATATATATATATATATATATATATATATATGTATTAAAAACACACAAAGTCCCAAGGTAAATGAAAACAATTGCCCAAAGTAAGATGAAAGGAGCACAAAAGTCAGCAACAAGTTCAACAAATGTGGTTTTCAGCAAAGACAAACCCAGTAGTGAATCCAATAGTGAGCCAAGCAATCCAATGTTAAGTAGATAAAAACTTTTATTAACTAAAAATGAGCGCTTTCGCGGACTAACATCCGCTTCATCAGATAATGAACTCAACACTACTAAAACTTATATAGCAATGCAACTGATCACATGACTGTGCATCATCTGGTGATGAAGCAATTAGCTTGCTCATTAAACAATTAAAATTCATTTAAAGAAATAACACATGAAACTCTATATATAACACAATATAACACTGATAACTTGTGTGAATCCTAAATAATAAACTACATAAAAGCAATAAATTACACAAGAAACTACATAAAATCAATGAATTACATGAGAAAATATGTATCTAACTGTTTATATCAGTGTAACTTCCTGGCCTTCAAATAAGGTCTAATGGATACTGTATCATTCAGACCCATAGACCTATGCGCTCCAAGCCTGAGTATCCAATGTAACTCTGCTTGCTCTGTCATGTTGACAATGTCTCCTAATCTTGGACTGTCTACTTGTATGTGCAATACTTGAAATAAAAACTTCATTAGACCTATCTACAGACTGCAATCCTCACACTACCTTCTGCAGTCCACAGATAAGTGCTCCATTGGTAACACATGAAACCAAAGTCACAACACACTGCCCTGTCTGCAGATGACCCTGCAGATGGGGATTCCTCATAAACATGGAAATTACATCAGGTATTGAGACATGTAGGACAGCCATATCCACACACACACACTGTTAAACCAGCAGTACTCCAAATGCAGCACTTACAGTCTGTAGTCAGGTCAGGCACATCCCTCTCCTGTGTGTTGCCCTGTTTCAGTGTATGTTGTTAGAGGTAAATCCTCAATCCATCTGAGATGCTGTTTGCAAACAACAGATCCAGTTCCTGCTCACAGTGAATGAAAAAGGCCAACACCGACATGATGTTCCTAGATATTAGAGTGTGTTTCCATGCAATTGGCTATGGGAAATGTTACCACAGCTGTTCCACATGCAATCAGCTAGGGGATGGCTGCAATTCATGCAGAGGCCATCAGCTGATCATGAGCATCACTTAAAATACACATGCTACTGCCAAGCAAAGCAGGTGTAGGTCTCCACATACACCAGAGAGGGAATGGGAGAGGCAGATAGAGGCAAAATCAAGTCAGGGAGTGATGGGAGAGTAAAACCTACAAATATTTATGTCACACACCTACCAGCACAGGGTATCAAACCCCTGACAACTATGTAGTCCTATCACAGTTCTATGCAGTTATTGGATGAGCCACATGGGTTACCTGTCATGGACCCCTCAGAACATATTTGTGGTGGTGACTGACATCTGCAACAGGGATATGGTAGCTATACAGTAGGTGACGTACACGTGCCTGTCCGCATGAACACGTGCCAGCATCAACACAGCCACACTCTCACAGGGACGCACACACATTGACACACTTGGTAGGGCCAGGATTACAACCCATCAGTAGTGGGATTGCCATAACACATCACTGTGCAGGTATCACATGCACCACATGGGTCATACAGGGGTTGTATGGGCAAAGGGCATGGGGAGGTGTCTGACATCAGAAAGCATACTTCAGTATGCCCATGGGGGTTGTAGGGAGTGTGGATGTAAACATACGCACCATGCAACACATATGCAAACACACAGGGTGGCAGTACTGACATGTAAGGGGGCATGTCTGTACAGGTGTGAGGTGGTCAACTGTGCCAGACAGCTGTACAAGGCTACGCGATGGGTATAACTTGGCATCAGGCCACATGATGATTGTCTGCATTTGCCCACACAGGTGGGTATTGTATCCCCCATCCAGTCACCTGGGTGACTATTGTGTGTGGCCAATGCTGTGCATCGCTTGCCATGTATGTGTTCATTAGTCCATGATATGGATGGTGTCTGGGGTGTGCACACCTCCCACATGCATGTACAGTGACATGTGGCCTGGGGTGCGTGGCCCATGTTGTGAACACAGATTATCATCAGATGTGCCAGTTGTGCTCACCGGTGGCGGGAACTGGTAATGGGCAGCAATTTTATCCTACACCTACATTGACAGCATCCTAATGGCATTCCCTGGTGTCAGTGGCATCTGTCAAGACAGGGCATGTTGTCAGGCATGGTATCTTCTTTGTGGGTCACATGTGATGGCACCACAAATGTTGCAGGTGTCCATTGGGGAACATGAGGAAGGTGCACTGTCTGCATGTACGTGCATATTGGAAAGAGTGCCATGCCCTCTGTAGCCCACAGCTATCATCCCATAGTTACTATCAGTGGCCAATATGCAGTGTGCTACTCACATACTAGCCATTGCCTAGGCATGTGTGTGTGTATGAGACATGGGTTGAGAGTGTGCTCTGGATAATACTGGGGTTTCTAACTGTGATTGTCTGGCCATGATATCACATGTATGGGTATTTCATGTCTGTTATCCCTGTACGGTGGACATTGTGATATATAGTAGGGCCACCTTATAAGAAATATGCAAAACCCCCTCCCCATGGCCACACACTCACAGCCACCTCCACACAGGATACATGTTACAGACAACACATGATAGACACACCTCTGGCCACCAGGAGGATAGGCCCACAGTTGAGAACTATGCAGACAGAGTGCATTCCAAGGTAAAGTAGTATGTACACACACACCCTGTAACACCAGTACTATAAAAAGCATAACACAACTCTACTCACACTCTGTCTGTAGTTCCTGAACCTTCTACAAATATGTAGCTGCCCTGAGTGTGCCGGTTGTCCTGTAAGAGGTATTACTACCGTTGTCTGTAACACTGATGTCCACACACAGGAAAGATGTCCATCACACAAGAAATGTAAAGGTACCATGCCCACATGATGTAGGGGTTTAGAGTAGGTGGTTGCCATGACAGTGGTAGTGGTACTACACATGTGTAATCATATATATATATATATATATATATATATATATATATATATATATATATATATATATATATATATATATGGCTATCTGGATAATAATATGTACATATATTTCCACTATATGTCCTGGACATGGAGTGTAGCCCTACCCCAGCCTCTATAGTCCCACAGTCATAGTGCAAGGGGATGTCAGGTATGTATTGCAGGTATATTAGTAGACTATTGCTACTGTCATTGGGATTGTCTTCACAGACATGGTGTGTGTTGGAGGTCACATCTGCTTATAACATGTGTGCCATTGGCTACTGACAGACATCCTAAGGACATCATAGTAAAGTACCGCTGCTAGCATGTAATGCCCCTGTGGATTGCAGCAGAGATATTGGCCAATATATGTAGACATTCCGACACACTCTGTACAGTCCACAGATATACACATAACCCTTTAGTGCTAAACATGTGTACCATGCCTGACAATATGGATGTAGACAGCCATGTAGATGGGTATACCACATAACAACTGGAATACATTTGCCACCATAGATTATTCATTCACACACCCCTGTCTGGCCTGACACATAATAACCGCTGGTACAGGGGTGCCATGGCCACATACTACCCACTAGATATTGACATACATCTGTACAGCATACCACTGCTCTGTCTGACATACATGACTGTTAAGGGGGGCCCGGCAGCAGTACATCTGGCAAGTATCTGCACATGACATCTCACTGGGTAAGTACACTAAGCTGCTTGGCATGTAACAATGCACTGTGCAGGCTACAGGCAGACTGACTCAACACTGGCCTACATCTCCTATCGGGGAATGCACATGTACCTGCATATATAGCAGGCTCTACAGGCATGTCACAGCACAGGGTAGGATACACCTATGTGAAAGTGCATAACCACAAACAATGTGAACACAGCCACAGCCACATATGTTAAGCTAGCATAATATTACAGTATATGGACTATCTGTTCAACACCATCCTCATATGTGCCACTCACAGACTGACCCTACATATACTGGGCTGCTACACAGTTTGGTCTGATGGCTGTCTGTGGTATGGGACATGTGTGTGTATGGCCCTACAAACATGTACACCAATGTGGTACCATACAGTGGAGCAGCATGTAACATCAGATAGGATGGGACCTAGAACAATGACATCTACCACAGTCTGTACACAGGCTAAAGTACATATTAACAATACACACACTGTCGACATTCACCATAAGTACACAGACCTCAGTACTGTACAAACAGCCACAGAATGTCCAGGTTATGTCGTCAAATATAACCCCCACTGTACATAACATGTGTAGCAGTCTGATATCTCACTGGCTTGTTATTAGATATCATCATCATCATCATCTTTCGGCTGTTCCCATTAGGGGTCACCACAGTGGATCATCTCTTTCCATTTCTTCCTATCCTCTGCATCTTGCTCTGTCACATCAACCACCTGCATGTCCTCTTTCACCACATCCATAAATCTTATCTTAGGCCGTCTTCTTTTCCTCTTACCTGGCGGCTCCATCCTTATCATCTTTTTCCCAATACACCCAGCATCCCTCCTCATCACATGTCCAAACCAACGCAATCTCATCTCTCTTGTTTTGTCTCCAAACTGTCCAACCTGAGCTGACCCTCTAATATACTGATTCCTAATCCTGTCCATCCTAATCACACCGAGTGCAAATCTTAACATCTTTAACTCTGCCACATCCAGCTCTGACTCCTGCCTTTTTGTCAATGCCACTGTCTCCAACCCATATAACACAGCTTGTTATTAGATATGATGACACTAATTACGGTGTACAGCACATATGCACCACTTCCTGCACGACATATGTACACAGGTTGACAGAGTTGTGGCTGGAAGCACATACACAGGACCAGTAATGACACGTTGCTGTGATAACCTCATACATTTACTGCTGTAACAGAGCTTGTTGCAACATATGTCCTATGAGGGATATGAAGCCAGTAACTGTCACGGCTTTCACCATCTACAGACTGCAATCCTCACACTACCTTCTGCAGTCCACAGATAAGTGCTCCATTGGTAACACATGAAACCAAAGTCACAACACACTGCCCTGTCTGCAGATGACCCTGCAGATGGGGATTCCTCATAAACATGGAAATGACATGGCAGGTATTGAGACATGTAGGACAGCCATATCCACACACACACACTGTTAAACCAGCAGTACTCCAAATGCAGTATAGCAGCACTTACAGTCTGTAGTCAGGTCAGGCACATCCCTCTCCTGTGTGTTGCCCTGTTTCAGTGTATGTTGTTAGAGGTAAATCCTCAATCCATCTGAGATGCTGTTTGCAAACAACAGATCCAGTTCCTGCTCACAGTGAATGAAAAAGGCCAACACCGACATGATGTTCCTAGATATTAGAGTGTGTTTCCATGCAATTGGATATGGGAAATGTTACCACAGCTGTTCCACATGCAATCAGCTAGGGGATGGCTGCAATTCATGCAGAGGCCATCAGCTGATCATGAGCATCACTTAAAATACACATGCTACTGCCAAGCAAAGCAGGTGTAGGTCTCCACATACACCAGAGAGGGAGTGGGAGAGGCAGATAGAGGCAAAGACAAGTCAGGGAGTGATGGGAGAGTAAAACCTACAAATGTTTATGTCACACACCTACCAGCACAGGGTATCAAACCCCTGACAACTATGTAGTCCTATCACAGTTCTATGCAGTTATTGGATGAGCCACATGGGTTACCTGTCATGGACCCCTCAGAACATATATGTGATGGTGACTGACATCTGCAACAGGGATATGGTAGCTATACGGTAGGTGACGTACACGTGCCTGTCTGCATGAACAGGTGCCAGCATCAACACAGCCACACTCTCACAGGGACGCACACACATTGACACACTTGGTAGGGCCAGGATTACAACCCATCAGTAGTGGGATTGCCACAACACATCACTGTGCAGGTATCACATGCACCACATGGGTCATACGGGGGTTGTATGGGCAAAGGGTATGGGGAGGTGTCTGACATCAGAAAGCATGCTTCAGTATGCCCATGGGGGTTGTAGGGAGTGTGGATGTAAACATACGCACCATGCAACACATATGCAAACACACAGGGTGCCAGTACTGACATGTAAGGGGGCATGTCTGCACAGGTGTGAGGTGGTCAACTGTGCCAGATGGCTGTACAAGGCTACGCGATGGGTATAACTTGGCATCAGGCCACATGATGATTGTCTGCATTTGCCCACACAGGTGGGTATTGTATCCCCCATCCAGTCACCTGGGTGACTATTGTGTGTGGCCAATGCTGTGCATCGCTTGCCATGTATGTGTTCATTAGTCCATGATATGGACAGTGTCTGGAGTGTGCACACCTCCCACATGCATGTACAGTGACATGTGGCCTGGGGTGTCTGGCCCATGTTGTGAACACAGATTATCATCAGATGTGCCAGTTGTGCTCACCGGTGGCGGGAACTGGTAATGGGCAGCAGGTTTATCCTGCACCTACATTGACAGCATCCTAATGGCATTCCCTGGTGTCAGTGGCATATGTCAAGACAGGGCATGTTGTCAGGCATGGTATGTTCTTTGTGGGTCACATGTGATGGCACCACAAGTGTTGCAGGTGTCCATTGGGGAACATGGGGAAGGTGCACTGTCTGCATGCACGTGCATATTGGATAGAGTGCCATGCCCTCTGTAGCCCACAGCTATCATCCCATAGTTACTATCAGTGGCCAATATGCAGTGTGCTACTCACATACTGGCCGTTGCCTAGGCATGTGTGTGTGTATGAGACATGGGTTGAGAGTGTGCTCTGGGTAATACTGGGGTTTCTAACTGTGATTGTCTGGCCTTGATGTCACATGTATGGGTATTTCATGTCTGTTATCCCTGTATGGTGGACATTGTGATATATAGTAGGGCCACCATATAAGAAATATGCAAAACCCCCTCCCCATGGCCACACACTCACAGCCACCTCTGCACAGGATACGTGTTACAAACAAACACACACACAAACACACCTATCATGTCAGGGAGTAGAACCCCTGTCTAACTAGTTTGTGACACTACAGCACTACGCAGTTATTGTACACGCCATGGAGATTACTGGAGTATTTCTTCCCCAAAGGTGGATATCACATTGGATGACATCAGCAGGATTGCCAAAGTAGGACATTTGAATTGCAATGAGTGTGACTAGCCTAAAATGCATTGCTCCCTACAAAGACAGTGACACACACAAAATATCCACAACCGACATGGGTGGATATAGAACCCCTAACAGTGGTCTATATCACACTACAGTATGGATCTGTTATAGGACACACCATGGGGATTACTAGAGAACTCCTTCCCCAAAGGTGTATTTCACAATGAATGACATCAGCAGGATTGCCAAAGTAGGCCATTTGAAATGTACTGTGTGTGACTAGCCTAAAATGCATTGCTCCCTACACAGACAGTGACACACACAACTGACATGTGTGGGTATAGCACCTGTAACTGAGGTTTATATCATACTACAACAGGGAGCTGTTATAGGATGCACCATGGGGGTTACTACCGAACTTCTTCCCCAAAGGTGTATTTCACAATGAATGACATCAGCAGGATTGCCAAAGTAGGCCACTTGAAATGCACTGTGTGCGACTAGCCTAAAATGCATTGCTCCATACACAGACAGTGACACATGCACACACAACATCTGCAACTGACGTTTGTGGGTATAGAACACCTAAGAGGTCTATATCACACTACAGCATGGAGCTGTTACACACCACAGGGATTATGAGAGAACTCCTTCCCCAAAGGTGTATTTCACAATGAATGACATCAGCAGGATTGCCAAAGTAGGCTATTTGAAAAGTACTGAGTGTGACTAGCCTCCATATGCAGACACTGAAACACTCACAAAACATCTAAAACTGCCAAGGGTGGGGATGGAACCCTACCACAGTTCTAAATCACACTACAGCAGTATGCAGTTATGGCACATGCTACAGAGATTACTGGTCTACAACCTTTCCAGAGGTGTATTTCTAGGTGGGTGACATCAGCAGCCTTGCCAAAGTTGAGTATATGAATTGTAAGGAGAGTGAGTACCCTAAAAAGCATTGCACTCTACATAGACAGGGTCAGACAGACACATACACACACACACACACACACACACACACACACACACACACACACACACACACACACACACACACACACACACACACACACACACACACACACACACACACACACACAGTTGCAACATCTGGGATTAAAACACCTACCTAACTACCTTATCACACTACAGCAGTATGCAGTTACAGGATGCACTACAAAGATTACTGGGCTACAACCTTCCCAGAGGTGTATTTCTAGGTGGGCAACATCAGCAGCCTTGCCAATGTTGAGTATATGAATTGTGAGGAGTGTGAGTACCCTAAAAAGCATTGCTCTGTACACAGACAGGGTCAAACAGACAAGCACATAAACCCACACACACTCACACAGTTGTCAAGTGTGGATCAGAACTCCTATCTAACTAGTTTATCATACTACAGCAGTACACAGTTATGGGATGTGCCACGGACACTACTGGACTACAATTCTCCCAAAGGTGTATTTGACATTGGATGACCTCAGCAGGCTTGTCATAGTAGGGCTATTGTGAGGGCAGTGTGTGCATGGGCCAATACTGGTGTCTAGTATCTGCAGTGAGTGACATCTGCACTTCATGTGTTTGGGGTCCTTTGGTTGTGTGCTGGGTGGGATAGGCCTGGATGGCTCCTTGTCACAGTTACCCTCTTCCACACATCTATGTATGTCTACCTTTGGCTTATTATAGGGTGTTGTCCTGACATATATGTCTGTATTCCTATCCACTGTGTCCAAGGCATAAGTGGTGCATACTGACGAGTGTCTGCACTAACTGCAACTGCCAGATATGTCTGGTCCACTGGTGTTTGCAGACATGGCCTTCATGTGTTTGTGTGTGTGAGCATGCCCAGTATGACCTTTCAGTATGTTGCTGACTGACATTGCCTTCATTTCTCCAAGTGTGTGAGCATGCCCAGTATGGCCGTCTGTATTGAATGTGTGGATCGTGTCCAGGTAGTTTGTGCTGCAGTGCTGACCTTTGTGTTGTATACCGACAGGTAGTATGCTGCCTCTGCAGGGTATCCATTGATCATTTGGCTTTGACTGTTACTACATTTCTGTATAGCAGGGGGGCACACCTGACTGTTTCTACATTTCTACACAGGAGTGGGGTGGCACACCATTACTATGTAGGATGGGGGGGCACACCTGACTATTTCTACACAGGGTTTGGGGGTCACACCTGACTGTTATTACATTACTATGTAGGATGGGGGGCACACCTGACTATTTCTACATTTTTACACAGGGTTGGGGAGCACACCTGACTGTTACTACATTACTATGTAGAATGTGGGGTGCACACGTGACACTTGTACACATTTGCTATGACTGTACTGGTATGTCAGATACTCCATTTCATTCTGTATTGCAAACTATCATGCTGACTAGAGGCATACCAGTGTACTACAGATTGTGGTTTTGTTTGCCCTACATATTATTGTCTAACTTCCTACCCTTCAGAACTAACATCCCACTGCCTGCCCTGCTGTGGTCTGTCTGTGTAGGCCTGGTGGGGAGGTTAAACACAGCCATCATTTTGGGGCCAGGGCACAGGCTTTGCTTGAGTATATCTACACCTTTCCTGCTGGCTGAGACTGTTGTTGGGTATGTGAACTGTCCTGACTGGCATGTGTGTGTCATATGGACACACATGTCGCTCAACACATTTCTTGCAGGGGGTTTTGTCACCCTGTGTAGTACTGGCTACTATGGTGACTCCAGTATGTGTTACAGATGTCATGGTGCCACTATTGGTGTCTACTGTCTGCTGCCATAACATTCAGCCACCCAATTCCCTTGCATGCTCACATCCATACCATAGCTACAGGTAACGACACATTCTACTCCATTTGGCAACTGGTAGGTTGATTGACTTACCTTGAGGGTGTGCCAGACTTGCAGATGGTGCTGGAGGGCTGCCTATGTCTGATGCACATAGTGCACTCCCTATACATGGTTGAGCACAGGTAGTGTCATGTTTGACATCCCTTTAACTGTATGTGCGAGTCAGAGAGAGGTGTCATTCCCTGGGTCCCTACTGTGTCAGTGCATTTGCTATGCGTTGCCTCTTTGCCAAGGCTAGGGCATACTGGGCATGCCTCCTTTTGCCTACTGGGGCAGGCTCAGGTTGTTCCTCCTCTGGGTCAATCTGTGCCTGTGCAGGCCTTGGCATTGTTGGGGGCTGTGTGGCCCTGCCCCATGCTGTTCCTGCTGCAGCTGTTTCCACAGGATCATATTGTGTAGCATAGCACATACCATAACAATTGGGGTACATGTAGTTGGTGAATACTGCAAGGCTCCACCGGATGTGCCCAGACACTGTAACCATAACCTGAGCATCCCACACACACAGTCTATTATATGTCTGGCCTGTGCGTGTGCCTCATTATGGCATTGTTGTTTAGGTGCGTGTGCATTTCTGATGGGTGTTATCAGCCACGGCTCCAGTGTGTACCCAGCATCCCCCACTAGGTGACCGTAGGGGATGTCCCCATTGGCAAATCTCTAGTACAGCTGCATCAGATGCCATATGTGGGAACTGTCATAGCTTCCAGGGCAGCCAGCACACACATTCATTACAATGCCCTGGGCATCACATACGGCATGGCAGTTGATGGAGGGGATGCCCTGTGGTTGATGTAGGCCCTACTGTGCTCACCGGGTGGTGTTTTGATGAGTATGTGTGTGCAGTCTATAGCACACCCACTACTCCAGGGTATTGTGCTATCTGGTGGAAGAGACACATATTGCTGGTCAACACCTCACGGGTGTTGAGGAAATATGCATGCTCACTGGCATGTGCTGACATGGCATCCAGGAACTGGTGGAATACTCTGGATGCTGATGCCTGTGAGATCCCCATGATATCCCCAGTTGTGCTTTGGGAGGTACCTGTGGCTAGTATGCCTAGGCCTACATATACCTTGGTATCCACTGGGATGGGTTCCCCTCAGTCAATTTGGTGTGTCAGGTGTGGCCGGCACAGCTCAACAATTTGCTGTACGAGGTCTCTGTCAACCCTATAGTGGTCCAATATCTCCAACTCATGTAGCCCCTGGTAGGTTACCCTGGATCTGTATTCTCTTCTCCGTCTCCTCACTGTGGGTTGTTCAGCAGCATTCACATCCTCACCAACCTCAGTCTCTTGCACATGTTGTTCTATGTTGCCTGCTGCAGCCCTTCTCATTTTGTAGGTTTGTTTGCTAAAATTTCCCCACATGTATATACCGGTGGTGTAGAGTGTGGGAAAAAACAGTGGGGAAGGTGTTTGCTTAGTTTATAGTAGTGTTCTGGGCTGGGCTGGTCTGCTGCCTGTGTAATTGGCTGATTCTGATACATTTCATCTGCCAGCTATGCTAGTTCTCCTTGATTACCTTCCTACTGCTATTTCCCCTTCCCATTGCCTCCTTGTTTAAACCCGTGTGTGCACTGTGCAAACAGAGTGCACAAATGTGCACACTGCTGCTGTTTCCTGGTTTAACTTCTTTTTTCTTCCTGTAAAACCTGGTGCGTGGCACACACACCTGCTTAGGCTTTGTAAAGAGTGCTAGGCAGGTTTAGACATACTCCCTAGCTTAGCTGTGCTAAGCTAGGAGCAAACCCAAGCCACAGGGCTCCAATCCACTTACAGTCTGCCTGACACACATCCCCATGATGTCACCTACCTTCTAGGCTTGCACCAAGCTATTCCTACTCTTACACTGTTGGGACCTGACTCACATCCTGGGGAAAACTGGGATTCACTATCCTTCCCCTCATTTGCATAGGATTGCCTGCTAATGCATAGTTACATGTCTCACACTGAGCTTCCCCCCTTAACAACCACTTCTCACTGGCCCAGTTGTCTTCTGCCTGCCATTGACTTGCATGGCAGAATACTGATTTTAGTTAGAATGCTTATTTTAGGTTTATTTTATTATTTTCCCCCCGATCCCGTTTGTGTGCCGCTGCCTAACGCTTAAACAGCCGAGATCGGGTAAAAAAAAAAAGTTTTTTTATTTTTTGTTTTGTTTGCAATGCCAATGACCTTATACTTGGCCATTGGCATGCTTACTACTTGATATGCAGCCTTTATTCGGAGCTGTCATAGCTCTGTTTTGGATTTTGCAGAAATGTACTCGGTTACTAACTTAATACATTTCTGCAAATAGCACTAGTCTTGCACGGACTGTTGCTAGCTTCCTGGATTGCAAAATCATCTAATTTGCATGGATTTCACCTGCAAATGGGGTGATTTGCATACTAGGGCTTAGTCCGTGCAAGATTAGTGCAGGTGTGCTCATGCACGCCTCTGCAGGCTGTTCCTGGATCGCATGGCAGACATATTGCCTGCTTGAGCTCCTGCACCGATCTTGCACTCCGTGCAAGCTTTTGAGAATCCAGGGGAAAGACTTTGAAGAGGATGTGTCAACAGGAGAACAGTCCTTAATTTGGAATATTTCCTCAAGGATATTAACTGAGAGTGAGATTTCATTACTGCAAAAAGGACTTACATTGAACCAGCACAAAAAGCTGAGGTAACAGACACTATTATTGACTTGAAATTGTTTATTAAGAAATGTTATGCTTAAATTACAGTTTAAAGATTCTGTAAATAACACTTTTAATAAATTTTTGAAACTAGTACTTATGTTCCATTAAATCACCCTATTCTATAAGCATATGAGAAAATCTGTGGGGATGAGATTTTTAAATTATTTGATGAAGGGGAGTATGGGAGAATGTTTGTGAATTTAAATAGACATGAAAAGTTAGCTTTATTGGATATACAGAATGATACATCTAGTGCAATAAGGCCAGCAGGTAAAGGAGGTCTTACAATGATAATGGATCACGCATTTATTTTTTATTTTACATTTGTTGACTGGGCTAGTCTAACTGGATATATGTCCATTTTCAGTAGAGGCCCGGGGAGAAAAGCTCCACATAAAACAAAGCAGAATATTGCAGCTAGAGATACAGTTCACTTGTCAGACACAATAGTTGTATACAAAGTAGCATAGTAATTATGATAGATAAAATAAAAGGTGTTTTTTTTTCACCAAACACAAGTAAAGAAAGGAAGGCAGGGACACAAATTTAATGGCAGTGACTCATCTATAAGGCAGTGACACATTTGTAAAGGCCTTCATGGGTATAATTATCCTAATCTATAACAGTCTCTGAGAAGAATGAGTTTTGTACAGTCTCAGGACAGCTATATGAGCAGATTAACAGAGGGGAAGGAGGTAATGGTCTTAAAAGTAGCTATGAGGTAAGTAGTATTTAATGCTAGACTTTGGGATAACAGGAAGAAGGATGTCAGTCAGGGTTGCTAGAAGGACATAGCCAGTGGGTTTTAAGGTATATTTTGAGTTCCTTTTTGAATAGTGGAGTAGAAGAAAGAGATGTGAGTTCACTAGGAAGTAGGTTCCATTTTTTCCCACAGTGTTAGAGAAAAGGGAATCCCCGTTGGGTTTTCTCTAATATGAAATGGATGTTGAGTGAAGTAAACACTTACAGAAAAGTAACAAAAGAAGTTGATAGAATGGGAACCAGAATACACAATACTTTATTTGACTGCTCATTATGAAGAAGTATTAGTCTAGACTTTTACAACTGTTTTATAATTGATGAACCAAGAATACTGCTCATACAGGGTCTACTTAAGATCCATAAGGACCCCTTGTTTCCACCATTGAGACCAATTGTAGCAGGAAGGAATTGATGTACGGAACCTCTGTCGATACTTACTGAAAAACATCTTAGACCTGTTCTAGATAGAAATTAGATAGTCTTGAAAGACACAAAGCATTTTTGAATAATTTATTTAGATCTATGGGAAGACCTTGTAGTATCACTGACTATATATAAGTCATGTTTGATGTTCAATCATTATTTACTGTAATACCAAATAGTATAGGTATTAATATGTTGAAATGTTTTTTGTTTAAGTATAGTCAGTCCCTGGGATTCACAAAGCAATATTTTTCACGCAGGAACAGTGTAAATGTTCCTGCATGGAAAATGGCTGCTTTGCAATCCACGTACGTGCCATTTTCATGTGCATGAGCGGTCCTTCACTCTTCCTGCATGGAAAGCCATGCAGGATGCTAATGAGCTCATTTGCTGATGAAAACCATGCAAATGAGCCCTATTAGCGATCCAGCAAAGCGGCATGTTCCGTGCTGGAACAGTGTAGCTTGCAGAAATGTATTCGGTTACTAATCAAATAGATTTCTGCAATCTACACAATGGAGCCATGTCAGCTCTCCAGAAAGCATGTATTAAATAGGTTTTGCATGCCAGTGGCCAAATATATGGCCATAGGCATGCAAAACCACTCGAAAATAATAAAATTATAAATTTATTTTATGTTGGCCGAACTCGCCCATTGAGGGCAGGGGATGTGGTACGCTAGTGGGAGGGAGGAGTAGAAGTAGAAATGGGGGGAACTGCAGTAGAACTGCTTTCTGCATTTTGCCATTATAGTCAATGGCATGCAGAAAGTAAACACAGGCAGGGAACAGTGGTTGCTAAGGGGGAAGGCTTGGGAATAGTGCAGTAACTAGGGCTTAAGGCAGTGGGGTATGCTAATGAGGGGACTTATACTGAATGACAAGTTGGCCAGGAAAATTTCTAAGTGTCAAACTGCATCTAACTGTGTAGGTGCTCTAACAACATTTTGTAGGCAGGAGGAGCAAGGAACATGAAAAGGGGGTGTGTCATGCTTGCTGGAAGCACATTGGAGCCCTATTGGCTGGTGTCTGCTTAGCTAAGCACAGCTAGGAGAGGAGTTGTGTCTGAGGTTGTGTTCTCATGCTCCCTGAACTGAAGAGAGTGTGCACATGCAGGGAAGAGACATATCTCGCTGTTTACACTACCAACAGGCTGAAAGAGGAAGGGTAGAAGGAAAAGGCAAAGGAAGTATCAGAACAAGGGAAATTTTGTACAAACCAACAATATGGGAGTCTGCAACCCACAACTGGCCAATGAAAGCATTTGAATTATGCAGCTGACAGGTGGCTGCAGAGC
Source organism: Protopterus annectens (assembly GCF_019279795.1). Lineage (NCBI taxonomy): Eukaryota > Metazoa > Chordata > Ceratodontiformes > Protopteridae > Protopterus > Protopterus annectens. The sequence goes on along the minus strand of NC_056749.1, from coordinate 707,484,178 downwards.
TGAAGATGGATGGACATGTAAAATAGAATTAAAGGGCAACAGCACAAAATAAAGGTGAACTGATGTAGAAATCACTACTATGGGAGTCTTGCAACTCAGAATGGGTCCTGCAAATATAAAACAGCTGGCAGGTAGCTGCAGAGCTGTAAATGAGAGGAGATGCAAGTAAAAATTAATTACAAAAAGGGCAACAGCAGAATAAAGGCAATCATCCACAAATCACCACTAATGTTTCTAACACTTACAGTGGCTGAATCCAAGCCATTAGCAAGTAAGCTGGCATCTGGAATGAATCAGAAACAGCCAATTTGACAGGCAGCAGTAAGATCACACCACTATAAAGTATGGAAACCCCCTCAGTCTGCATTTCCCCACAAACTCTGCACCTTTGGAGTAAACCTGGGAATTTAACTGACAAAATGCTAGGGGCTGCCATTGCTCGGATACATCATTATGTGCTGGAGGCTGATGGTGTTGAGAAGGATAATGCTGCCAACCGCCACAGACCTAGGAGGAGGAGGAGAGTGTTCAGACCCAGGGTGACCTATCAGGGGCTACATGACCTGGAGATTGTAGAGCATTACAGGGTGGACAGGGACATACTTTGGCAAATTGTGGAGCTGTGCCGGCCTCGCTTCACATCCAGAACAAACAGAGATGAACCCATGCCAGTGGATACTAAGGTATGTGTAGCCTTAAGAATACTAGCTACAGGTACTTTCAAAAGACCTAATGGGGATATCATGGGGGTGTCACAGGCATCTGGACAAAGAGTACTCCATCAGTTCCTGTATACCATTGTACCACATGTCCAAGAACACATCTTCTTCCCCAACACCTGTGAGGAATTGACCAGCAATATGTGTCCCTTCCACCGTGTAGCTGAATACCCGCAGGTACTGGGTGCATAGAGTGCACGCACATCCACATCAAAGCACCACCTGGTGAGTGGAGTAGGGTTTACATTAACCACAAAGGCTTCCCCTCCATCAACTGCCAGGTTGTTTGTGATGCCCAGGGCATTATCATGCAAGTGTGTGATGGCAGCCCTGGAAGCTATCACATCTCCCACATCTGGCATTCCTCACAGCTGTATCAGGGGTTTGCTGGGGGGACATCCCAATTGGACATCTAGTGGGGGATGCTGTCTACGCACTGGAGCTGTGGCTGATGACACCCATCAGAAATGCACAGACCCCCAAACAAGAACCCCATAATGAGGCACATGCACAAAGCAGGATCATTATAGAGTGTGTGTTAGGGATGCTCAAGTCACGGTTCCACTGCCTTGACATATCCAGTGGAGCCTTGGAGTACGCTCCAGCTACATGTGGACAAATTATCATAGTATGTGCCATGCTACACAATATGATCCTGCAGAAACAGCTGCAGCAGGAACAATACAGGGAGGGGCCACACAGCCCACCACCATTGCCAAGGTCACTACAGGCACAGAGGTACTTGGAGGAGGAACTTCCTGAGCCTGGCCCTACAGGCAGACAGAGGTGTGCCCAGTATGCCTATGCCTTGGTAAACAGGCAATGCCTAGCACACACATTGACACTGTAGGGACCCAGGGACTGATACCTCTCTCTGACTTGCAAATACAGTAAAAGGGATGCCAAAAATGACACTACCTGCACTTTACCATGTATAGGGAGTGTACTGCATGCGTCCCACATAGCCAGCCCTCTAGCACCATTCTCAATACTGCCCCAGAAACAAGGTAGGTCACCCTTACTATCAATTACTGAATGGAGTATATGCTCTGATAGTTATAGCTATTCTATGGATGCAAGCATGCAAGGGAATTGGGTGGCCAAATGGGATAACAGCAGATATCTAACAGCTATATAGGACAGCATGAAATCCATAACAAATACTGTTGTCCCCATACTAGCAGTAGTACTGAAGGTGCAACTCCCACTGCAGTACATGCGGTGGCATGACTAACTGTGGGTGTCCACAGGTCACACACATGGATGTCAATGAGCGTTCCCATACCCCCCCAGCCTCATGCAGCAGGACAGGTGTAGATGACTCGAAAGAAAGGTCGGGCAAACTCCACAAATGCTGGCAATGGTGAACAGTGCCCCCCTACAGGCCTACACAGGTATACTACAACAGGTCTGGCAGTTGTGGTATAGTTCTGAAGAGTAAGAAGTCTGAAACTGAAATGTATGCCATTACAATCTAACTTGTGTACTTTACTGATATGCCTCCATTCTTCAAGATAGGGCACAATACAATACTAAATGGAAGCAAACAAAGTATAACCGAAATATCAGTGTGGTCAGTGCAAATGTTTAAAGTTGTTAGGTGTGCCCCCCAACCTCATGTACAAATGGCAGTAACATGTAAGTTTGTAGAGTAATATCAGTGGAGCACAGATTGCCTGAGCTGTCCCAATCAACATGATAATTGGTGTATGTCCACTATATGCAGTGGTCAGTGTGCCAATCTTTTGAGTGTTTAATTTTGTCTGGAAGTGGACAGCATGTAGGCCTGGATGCTGTGTCTCAGTGGCATAGGTACAGTACTGTGGTTGACAAGGCTATGTTCCAACAACTACAGTGCTAACCAATCTGCTTATCAGCTACATCTATGTTACTAGTTGTACACACTCACTGTCCAGATGTCAATATGTGTCACTGTCAGAAAGCCAGACAGGCTGTGAACAGGGGTCCATATACAGAATCTGCAGTGTCTAGAAAGTAACTATGAACTGCACACACCTTTGGAATTAAATATAGAGGTTAGCATCACCTTAGTTGTCCGTCTGATATGGAATACTGGTTGTCTGCCCAATCACTGGCAGCCCACAGAAGCCACAGTTATGAAGTAATGACACACTGCTGATGTCCACATACAAGGCAGGAGAAGGAGAAGGTCCCAGTCATATCTGTGAGTCAGGTGCCATAAGCTTCCATATCACACATGCAAACAGTCCACCACCCCCACCAACAGCCACAGGTATGTCATCAGTCATATCCTTTCTGTTGGGAATGATTACAGAATCAGAACACTTCTTTTATGGTATACACACAGGATTCAGCATGCTGAAATGGTGTCTCATGCAGGTGTGTCACTAGCTGTAAGCAGCACCCTGCACACATCCAGACTGATGCATCACTATGAACTAGAAGGATTGCCAGGAACACCTCACCCACTTGCCCATGTCACCCCAGGGGAATCCACTGGCTTACAGCCTGGTAACGTATGAGTGACAAAATGCAGTGGCCTGCATCACTCTCATGTAGTCTACAGGCCTCTGGCAAATACTCATGACTCACCCATAGTGTCACCATATGCTTTGCCCATAGTGCCATCACACTGAATGTCATGGGGTCCTAACAACATAACACATTAAGCAGAAAACAAATGCAAGACCATGCTGACAAATGCCAGTAGCATGCCTCTCCATGTCCTAGTGCAAGAATTGTGGACCAAGACATAAATACTGCTGTGATAAAGGTCAAACTATAGAAATATTTCTGAGATATTGCTCCCATACTGTTGGGAAGAGGACAGAATTACAGAGCAGGGGGCGTAAAAGTATGGATATCATGGAGTGTGTGAAGTCTGAAAATCAAATGTCTGCTCATACTTCCCCCTGACTGCAAACCCATAAATGCATAACCACAAACCTGCTTGTAAACCACAATGTGAAGGGAAATTGACCAGAGATATGGGTCCTGCCTTTAGATAACCTGGCCAAATCTGCACAGTTGAGAGGTATGCCCACAGCAGTACATGGTCATTCAGTTAAGTTGAGAAATGCACAAGAAGGGGATCCCCAGCCAGCATAGCACAAAGGTGCTGGACCATTTACACAGACCCATCACTCAATTGTCTGTAGCCACCCCTCCATAATGGTAGGATTGTGCCACAATGTCTTGTCTTTGCCTCACAATATTGGTCTCTGCTGTATTGCTCTTGTATTTCCCTGGTAAACAACTGCAAGCAAACAATGATGCCTGTCAGTAGTTGAAGACACAATATATTACACTGTAAAACAATACGTATGTCCAAAAATCTATGCTACAACAGAACATGTTACACAAGCAACACAGACAGTAACAGGAAACTTAGTTACACACAGTATCCTCCCATGTTTGGACCAATTGTGTCTCCATATTGGAAACCTATCTACAGATATCCTGTAAAAATAGCTTGCTTGGTGTAGCTGTAGCACACAAAAGCCTGGACTGGAGTACAGCTCTTCCTGGAATGGATTCCCACAAGCAATATAAAAGGTCATACTGGGCATGCTCCTACACTTAGAGAAATAAAGCCCATGTCTGACACCACAGTGGACCATAGATATCTGTTGTCTGCAGATGTCCATGCACACACACCAAAATGTAAACTGTTTGGTCTTCACACACACACACACACACACACACACACACACACACACACACACACACACACTGGACAGGAAAACCCACAGCCAGAGCTTAGTTTAGTTATTCTTAGCTGTATGTGGCAGATATGTGGTAAATCCCCATCTGTTTTGTGTGATACTCACACACATCTAAGCCCAACATACTACAATAATTCAAACATACACACACATACCATACCTCTCAACTGTACAGAATTACTCACCTTTTACCGAGTTTTGGGGTCCAAATAATGGGGTGCCACGATTCCTGAGTGGCACCCCTTTATTTCCGATTTTTTAAAAATGTTTTTGTTTGTTTCGCTTTTTCAGCTGATGTCATCACATGCGTGATGACGTCAGCTCTGCCAGCCTGTTGGAACTGAGCTCAAGGGCTCACTTCTGGCTGGCTGCTTCACTGTCTGTTTGAATGGAATGAGCAGGGAAGGTTTTTATGAATGACTGCTGCAGAGCTCTTATTGCTGCACAGCTCGTGAACAACCTGAGCTTAGTTGGAACTGTATTTATTTTATCTGGCTGCAAAGCTGCCTGGGTTTGAACAACATGAACAACCGCTTAGTTTAAGGTATTATTAGCTCTTACAGAGTTATTAGCTTCAGGAACTGCTGTATTTTTATCTGGCTGCAGAGCTATCTGAGTTTGAGTATGAACGTGAAGCTTAAGCATTAGCTTCAGGAACTGCTGTGTTTATCTGAGTTTGAACAACCAGAGCTTAGTTTAGTTATTCTTAGCTCATGAACAAACAATCAGTGCTTAGTTTAAAAACAACCAGAGCTTAGTTTAAGGTAGTATTAGCTAGTACGGAGTTATTAGCTTCTGGAACTGGTGTATTTTATCTGGCTTCAGAGCTATCTGAGTTTGAACGACGTGAAGCTTAACTCAACCGGAGCTTATTAGCTCATATCTGGCTGCAGATTGTTTATCTGAGTCTGAGTGTGTGTGTGTGTGTGTGTGTGTGTGTGTGTGTGTGTGTGTGTGTGTGTGTGTGTGTGTGTGTGTGTGTGTGTGTGTGTGTGAGAGAGAGAAAATGCTACTCAGGCTCAAACCCTGTACCTTGGGTACAGGTAAAATGAGCCTAAAGACCCTAGCCACCACCACTTGTGAATTTATGCCTCATATTTTTGCTGTGTTCCTTTTAAATCTGTATTTTTTCAGGATTTTTGTGGCAAATCACTGAAGGATTGAATTCACTAAATAATGACAGGCATTTGAATTTCAGACTTCATATTCTTCAGAAAGTAAATGGCAACACAAAACCTTTTATTATAGCAATTTTCTAAGTTTCTAAGATCAGTATTTGAAATTTGTCCCTATTTTGGGGCTGTATTCCTCCATTATTGGCTTTGTCCAGGTTTCTTGTGCTAAGACGTTGAAAGTTATTGTGAGAAGTGAAAACTGGATTCACTAAATGATAGCCATTTAAGCTTCAGTCTTCCTACTGCTGATTTGGCATAGTGGTATGTTGCTCTGACTGAATGCATGGGGTCCTGTGTTCAAGACTTGGCAATGAAATGCATGGTGATAACACAGTATTTTATTCAAGCAACTTTCCAAAATTATACAAGCAATGTTTAAATTGTGTCCCTGGTTTTTGGCCTTTTGCCCCCCACCAACAAAAAAAAACTGAAATTGAAAATAAATAAGTGTGAGAAGCTGTGCAAGATGCCTATGGCTTACACTACTGGCATTCTGTTTATATATATATATATATATATATATATATATATATATATATATATATATATATATAGTGGTGTTGCGGTAACATTGTCGCCTCACAGCAAGATGTTGTCCCGTTCGATTCTCAGCTAGAGCGTCTTCTGTGTGGAGGCATACGTGAATGGGTGTGCCTTCATTGAAGGTTGTGCGTCAGGGCTGGTAACTCGGCATGTAAAAAAAATCCACTACCAAACATTAGCGGACCGGAGTTCCACTGTGGTGACCCCTAACCGGGATAAGCTGAAACACACAACTATATATATATATATATATATATATATATATATATATATATATATATATATTAGTGTGTGTGTGTGTGTGTGTGTGTGTGTGTGTGTGTAAGTTAACTTTTATGATGGAAATTTTAAGAATTGGGAAGTTTTATCATTATTGGTTCATGCATTTTGTTTCATTGCCTACTGCAAAAATGTTCAAACAATAAATTTAAAATGAGTTCTAACTTAAGTCTAACAAGTGTGCTGTATTATACAATGAATATAATTTAATAAAGTCAGGAAGGTATATCAACAAACTCGTATATGTTTCTTGTTCTGTGTGCATGGGGCCTATGATTTGAAAACAACCCAAAGGTAATCTTTATTCACCACTGGCCAGATGCATTTTCTTTGGATGTGGTGTGGATTTCAATTCTGTTTCAATGAATGTGAGTTTCAAGGGCAGAGAAGTTTTAATGCCAAGTCTGTTTTCATTGTGAGACAGTATTGCTTTGTTTAGCAGATATCTATTAGTGTTTGTGCATTGTGCTATAAAATGTAAAAATAAAATCCAAATACTGATTGCAGAAGTAAAGCAATATGCATGCACACATTAGTGTTTATGGTAAATGGGGCAAAATAGCCAGGTAATGGGACATTGGAATGGCTGCAGGGGAGACTCTGGTGCCATATTTTGATTGTCTGTTCTTCAGCTTGCATTTGAAAGTTGGATTCCAGAATTCCATCGGAGTGGACGGGGTTATGTAATTGTGCATGCAAATTTTATGTTAATCAGCATACACATTTGTACCTATTTTTCATGGGCCTTGTCCAGATTTTTGATGTTTCCAGGTTGAGAGGTATGACACATACACATGAGGAAGAGAGACACAGACAGTGAGAGACAGTACCATTATGAAGCCTTTCCCACTCAGTACACATCCCATAGTTCCACTCTACACTATCTACTGATATATGTCACCTTAGATGTACCTTTGAAGAAGTCTTGGATCTGTAAGCTGAATAGCGTGTGTGATAAATGCATAACTTAGTAAAGCAAATAAGTAGATAGGTAGGATTTTGAATCCCGGTCCTGGCAACTGTGTGTGTGTGTGTGTGTGTGTGTGTGTGTGTGTGTGTGTGTGTGTGTGTGTGTGTGTGTGTGTGTGTGTGTGTGAAGGAATTACTGCTTTACTCCATCCCCACACAGTACACATCCCATTACCTAATATCAGAACATGTGCTGCAGGCAGTCACTGTGCAAATTCCTTTTGTTAGCCCTCAGCCCCATAGGCTCTGTTGTCCTTGTGATAACTATGTTAACAGTAGAGTACCAATAACTATTTATGTAGCAATCCTAAACACATACTTGTAAAAATGGAAAGGTGTGTCTGTGTGTGTGTTTGTAGGTGAATGATTTTGAGGCCATTCCCACTCACTCCATTTCACATTGCCCTCCTTTATCACTATTGCTGATGCCACCACCTTTAAAGATACATTTGGACAGCTCACAAATATGTAAGCTTTGTGGCGCATCTGATAAATGTGTAATACTATAGTGCAGTAAACTAGTTAGGTAGGAGTTCTAATGTTGGTCCTGGCAAATGTAAAACTGTGTTTGTGTAAGCATGTCTGTAGTTGTAAAGATGTAAATACATGATTTTGATGCCATTAGCACTTACTATACTTCCCTTTCCCCCTTCTTTATCACTGCTGCTGAAGTCACTCACCTTTAAAGATACCTTTGGACAGCTGTCAAATATGTATGCTTTGTGGCGCGTCTGATAAATACATGATACTATAGTGCAGGAAACTAATTAGGTAGGAGTTTTAATCTCAGTCCTGCCAAATGTAAAAGTGTGTTTGTTTGTGTAAGAGTGCCTGTAGTTGTAGAAACATGATATTGAGGCCATTGGCACTTACTACACTTCCATCCCCCCTCCTTTATCACTGCTGCTGATGTCACTCACCTTTAAATATACCTCTGGACAGTTTTAAGTATGTAAGCTTTCTGGTGTGTCTGGTAAATGTGTAATACTATAGTGCAGTAAACTAATTAGGTAGGGGTTTGAAACTCATTCCTGTCAAGTGTGTGTGTCTCTCTGTGGTTGTGTCATTAACATTGTGATCCATTCGGTGGTGGGTTTTGCTACACTTGTGTGTGGTGCACCCAGCAAACTACCAAATGTCTACTGTAGAGGGCCCACTTTTGTGGTAGCTGTGGACACTCTTCAGTCCTGTAATCTGTTTGTCATGTGATATTACTATAGATCAATATGGAGTTCAAAACAAGATATGTGACCCTTGTAGTCCTGTAATACCATTCCACACTCAGGAATCATAGGCAAACACACTCATCTATTCATTAATCCCTATGTCACTAAGTGGTATGCAAACTGGCTCACAGATGGATCTCACAGTGTGAAAGCAGTGGACTCCATGTCAGACAGCAAAACAGTCATGAGTGGTGTCAGACTGCCAAGCAGTCATGTGTAGAGTACCACAGGTTCTTGTCCTGTGTCCAGTCTTGTGTGTGGCTCTGATATCAAGCCCAACAGGAATGAACTGTGGTTAACAATGTTTACAGACAATTGCTAATTGGGGAGGTCTGTTTACATCCCCAGATTATGTTAACATCCTGCATAACGTCGCCACTGACACCTCCAACTGTTGTCAGAACACTGGCCTTAGTCTCAATGTCAAAAAAATTGTCCCAATCCCCTGTTGAATCAATGTGTTTTCCACAAATGACCACATCGGTGGTAGTCCAATGGAGACAGATGTCCTTATAGGAGGTCTGTGAACACAGCTTGACAGCAACCTCTCTTCTGACCACCACACTGCCACTGTGGACAGAAAGTCCTTCCATGTGGCACGTTGCATAACTAAGGGTGTGTCATCCAGGAATGAAGAGGTCAATGTCTCCCTCTACTCCCTGCTCATTAGGCCAATCATCAGGTCCAATGGCCCATTTGCCATATAACTCAGTAGACACCTTCAACAACTGGGTAGGCTGCAAGTGTACCTGACATGTACGACTCTAGGCATGAAACAACTGTCTGTTATGGAAACAGCCCAAAACCTCCAAGTGTTCCCGGTCACATCTTGGCTACTTACAGGCAATCCCTACTTGACTGACAATGCCATGTCTGCCCAGCCATGTTACAAATACCACAGCTAGGAAACCCCATTCTGTATGGACCACATGCCATGGATACCTCAACCGCATTACCACATTCAACAGAACATGCTTGGGAACAGGTCCATAACCCAGACACTGGGCATGTTATGCAATATATGTTGTATACATGTCAATCAAAGCACCTCACTGGCCCTCTTCAAGAGAAATTCTGATGAGTGGATGGTGAATATAACTGTCACCCTGGGGATCACTCAAGTGGCAGTAGTTGATAGATGGCATGCTGACAAATGTCAGGTGCCATGATACCAGTGTACTCACATGCCGTACTCTTCTCATATCTCCATGGACAATAGCCTGGTACACACTCAGTGACACCTGCACCAATGGACCTAAGTACAGACAAATGTGTCTGTGTGCATTACTGGGTATAACAGTGTTTGTGAGTTTGTAAACTTGTAGTTGAAAATACTTCTCACCCACTACACCCACCATTGCTATACTTAAAAAGGTCTGCTGCTGTACTGCACTGTAAAGGTACCTTGTGACACCCTTCACCCTAAGGGCTACCTTGAGCTTGTAGTACCAGCATAACACCATTCTACCAATGAGTAGACAGGAGTGGTTTATCCTCTGAGTCCTAGCATATGTGAGTATATGTGTGCGTGTGTGTGTGTGTGTGTGTGTGTGTGTGTGTGTGTGTGTGTGTGTGTGTGTGTGTGTGTGTGTGTGTGTGTGTGTGTGTGTGTGTGTGTGTGTGTGTGTGTGTGTGTGTGTGTGTATGTGTTTGCAAGTCTGTGTGTGTGCACATTTGTAGGAGACAGCATTCTGAGTCCCCATTCTCCAAATACACTGCACATTGCCATACATTAAAAGGGATGGTGATGTTGCTCACCTTAGGAGAGCCATGAAACAATCTTCATCCTACTAGCTCTGTGGTACATGCGATAAATGCATATCAGTGTAATAGCAATAATTAAATAGGCAGGCAAAGGTTTGAATCTCATTCCTGGTAAATGTGTGACTGTGGGTTTGTCATAGCATTATCATTGGTATGAGTGAGTACTATATCCAATGTGGTTGGGGTGCTGGGTGTAATATTTTTACACCATGTACCCCCAGTAGATGTCCCAAGGTCCAGTGTATAAGGACCGCTGTCACAAGTAACTGATGATACTCTTCAGCCCAATAAGGTATGTGCTGTGTGCCAAAACTCTGTAACAGTATGCTATTTTATAAAATAGACCTTGCTCACTCACGGCAGATAGAAAACTGGTTTAATAGAAAAAAACAAAATTAAACGCTTTTGCGATTCATCACAACTGCTCCATCAGACTTCAATATCAAATGTAAAATTCATCCTTTAAAATAAGCTAATTGATAATGACGTCATAATTAATGACAATTAATTCAAAAGCAGTATGCATACAATAAATATAAAAATAAGAATATAAAACTTCAAACATGTCTATAAAAAACAACTTATATGAAGCATAAGTGCATAAATGTATAAAAAATAAATATATCAAGAAGTAAAAAAAGTAAATTAATGTATGAGACATCTAGACTTTAAAAAAGGTTTTAAGGAGACCTTGCTGTTTAAACCAGGAAATTTGTCGGCTTGTAAACCTAAGATCCATTTCTGCTCTATCTCTTCGGTTTTATTGCAAATATCACCACCCCTTAAGTTATCAGCTAAACTCTCAATCACAAAGAATGTGAATTCATGATCATGTCCCTTTTCAAAATATGTTGTGCAATTGCACTAGTTTCTTTGGCATTGCATTTGTCTCTGAGATGTTCCAGAATTCTATCTTTAAGCATACAATTAGTTTTGCCTATATAAAATGCGAAGCAAACCTTGCAAAAACAAAAGTAGATCACATTCTTGGATCTGCAATCAAAATATTACTTAGAATCAATCCTAAAGTTCTTAGTAGGATGTTCAAAATAATTCAAAGTATGTATATACTTGCATGCAAGGCAATTTCTGCAAGGAAAAGTTCCTAACCTGTCTGATTTCATTCCAGTGAAACTGTGCAATTTATAACAAAGTTGTTTCTTTAAGGAATGATTATTCTTAAATGAAAAAGAGGGACTATCATTGACAATATCATGAAGTTCCTGTACAGCACCAAATATGTTCCAATGTCTCTTGACAACTTCACATATTTTACCCATGTCAGTAGAGAAAGAGAGAACTAGCCTAAAATCTTCATATACTTTGTGGCTATGACGTACAGTGGCATCAGTCCTAGCTTCTGTCATCTCACTAAAGAATGGTCTGTAGGTTTCCTAAATAGGCTACGCCAACCTCTGTCTAGTACAATGGGAACAGGATTTTGTTCTTGCCAACAATAGCCTCTATCAACACATTCTATGGTACACACGTTTCATAGATGATCTATTTTGTTATGGGGCAGTACCACTAAAGAGCTAAATGGGTTTGTTTCCTATTTGAACAGTACTACAGGCTTTCTTAGATTTACATACAAATACTCTTATTCTGAAATTGAGTTTTTAGAAATGAAAGTAACTAAGAAATACCTTAATAACATTGACACAAGCCTATTTAGGAAATCTACTAGAAGGAACAACTTGCTACATCATACTAGCATGCACCCGAGACATGTTGAGAGAAATGTGTTGAAAGGGCAAATCTATAAAATAATGTGACTTTACAGTAATGATCTACACCTTAACAAAGCCCTAAATGAGTTGAAATCAGAATTTATAGATAGGGGATACAAAGAAGCTGATATAAATGAACAAATAAGGCTAGCATGGAATGAGAGAGATTCCAAATGCAGACCATTCTTTAGAGAGATGACAGAAGCTAGGACTGATGCCACTGTACGTCATAGCCACGGAGTCTGTGAAGATTTTAGGCTAGTTCTCCCTTTCTCTATTGACAAAGGTAAAATATGTGAAGTTGTCAAGAGACATTGGAACATCTTAGGTACTGTAGAGGAACTTCATGACATTGTCAATGATGGTCCCTCTTTTACATTTAAGAATAATCGTTCCTTAAAGAAACAACTTGGTTATAAATCACAGTTTCACTGGAATGAAATCAGACAGGTTAGGAACTTTTCCTTGCAGAAATTGCCTTGCATGCAAGTATATACATACTTTGAATTATTTTGAACATCCTACTAAGAACTTAAGGATTGATTCTAAGTAATATTTTGATTGCAGATCCAAGAATGTGATCTACTTTTGTTTTTGTAAGGTTTGCTTCGCATTTTATATAGGCAAAACTAATTGTATGCTTAAAGATAGAATTCTGGAACATCTCAGAGACAAATGCAATGCCAAAGAAACTAGTGCAATTGCACAACATATTTTGAAAAGGGACATGATCATGAATTCACATTCTTTGTGATTGAGAGTTTAGCTGATAACTTAATGGGTGGTCATATTTGCAATAAAACCGAAGAGATAGAGCAGAAATGGATCTTATGTTTACAAGCCGACAAATTTCCTGGTTTGAACAGCAAGGTCTCCTTAAAACCTTTTTTAAAGTCTAGATGTCTGAAACATTAATATACTTTTTGATACTTCTTGATATATTTATTTTGTTTAAATGTATACACTTATGCTTCATATAAGTTGTTTTTTATAGACATGTTTGAAGTTTTATATTCTTATTTTTATATTTATTGTATGCATACTGCTTTTAAATTAATTGTCATTAATTATGACGTCATTATCAATTAGCTTATTTTAAAGGGTGAATTTTACATTTGATATTGAAGTCTGATGAAGCGGTTGTGTTGAATCACGAAAGTGCTTACTTTTGTTTTCTATTAAACCAGTTTTCTATCTGCCGTGAGTGATCGAGGTTTATTTTATAAAATAGCATTCTTTTGGCTTTTTACCTTTATTGGTCACGTCACCTTGTGAGCCCAGTTTTTGCTGTTATTCTGTAACAGTATGGACTGAATGATGAGATAGGCAGGGCTGCTAACTGCAGGTGTGGCAAATGTGTGTATGGCTGTATCTGTGCTGGTCATTGTGTATATTTCTGTAGCTGAGAGTATTTCCTGGCAATTCTCATCCAGGACATCTCATACTGTGCAAGGCCAGTGGATGTTGTTCACCTTAGAGGAACTGTGGAGCACATTTCACCCTACTTTCTCTGTGATGTGTGTAATAAATGCAGAGCACTTGAATAGCAAGACCAAGGTAGGTAATGGTTCCAATCTCAGTCATGCCCAATGTGTATGTTTGTGTGTGTGTGAGATCAGCATTCTGTGTGTGTGTTTGAGTGACAAATGTAGCCATGGTTTACAGTTGTACACCATTGTAATCCCAGCACATGTGCTGTCCTACGTCCACGTTTCTGATGCCTAACTCCCACCACATGATGTGGCACAGACATCCCACAGTTAACAATTGCCACAATCTCACCCAACCGTCTATGACCTCAGCATAATAACGGTGGGCATCTCCAAGATCAAGGATGTTGTCACACATAGAATGAAGAGTTGCATTTGTGACCATAGAATATGTCCAATGTTAGATTTGACATGTGACTGTGCCTCCATGACAGTCCAAAACATGCATCTGGTGACACCTGCTGAGGCACTTGTGGCAGGGCCATGATGGGCAGCAGTCCACCTATGAGCACCCCTGTCCATCCACATGTGTGGAATCTGCCTGTTCTCTGGCTATGGAAGATGTATACACACTATATAGTTCTCCTAGATTTACACGACAAATGTGTTATCATACTCATATTCACAGGTAGCATATGGATATGTACGATATCCCTGTAGATGGCCTAGCAGTGGCACAGTCAGTAGTGTTTGACAGACACTCCAGTGTTTGTCATATGTGAGCTGTCCTTTCCTGGGGTGAGTTAGGGTCCTGAGCTGTGTTTTATGTCACAGCAGAGAGAGGCAGATGCTATGGCTATAGGTGCTGTTCAGCAGGACATGACTACAACAAGTCTTGCTCAGACATAAATCTTTCAAAATCCTATTTCCCGTTATTGGAAAATACATACTACAGTCACTTATATGCTGACTTGTTTCACATACCTTTTTATTATTTCACACTGCACAGGGTTGTATCAGAAGGTTGCTCCATGTCTTTTTGTTTCTCAAGGTGGAGTACTGGTAGACAGATGTTTGGAATAAGTGTCTGCATGCCATTTGTAGGTAATGCTCTTGACCAGGTGATGACCTGTGCACCAATTGGTGTTCCCCACTTGCTAATTGGATTCAGAGCATCTGGGTAGTTCTTCCAATAGCCAATGTCATGGCAACACACTCCTAAAACTGAGTACTTAATGTGGGCATTGTCCCTTTGCCTTGGCTGTGAGGAACATACCTGGAGGTGTATGGCTACTGAGAGTTACACACAGCAGGTGGGAATAACTCTTACAACAAGACTTGTGAAGATAGGCCAACTAAATGGTGGAGAAGGTTACAGACTTAGGGATAGAATGTGAGTATTGCTGTTATATGGTGTGAATGCTCTTAGTTTTATGGGCTTGTGTGTACATGCTACTTCTGCATGGATTTCATTCTGACAAAGTTATGTGTCTGCATAGCTCTGAACTACAGGCCTATCCACATAATGGCCAGAGGACTGCCTGTTGTGTTTGGTGTGTTAGCCAGACATGTGAAAATCAGTGGCATACTCTGGTCATTGCTGCCAATAAACGGCAACATCCATTTGTGTTTCTGACTTCATATCCCTCAGAATAGAGATGTTGCAACCAACCCTGTAACACCAGCAACGTTCTCAGTGTATAACAACACTTCAAATATGGCCCTGTGTTTGGACCTCTGTCCTCCACTTATATGACAGGCTTTGTCCAGTTATCATGCAGTAGAAGGTTAATAGGCATGGTCTATCAGTATTTAGTGCTGAAATTCCTGCTATCATCCCAGTGATGTTGTGGAATAAGACACATTAAGTGAGGTAGGTGCCATACATATGAGTGCAAAGGCTGCACAGCATGTAGAACCCTGTACAGTCAAGAGGCGGGTCTGTGGAATAGTAGGACATGCCTTAGAATCAGTCTGTTTGAACATGTGAGATATATTAGTTATTACATGGACAAACGTACTATAGCTGTTACTTTTCATACATTTCACCATGGGGACTGCAGTGGGTTACAATGTAATTTTATGGAAAAGGTCTGTTTCCCAGTTTGATCCAACATTTATAACAGAACCACTGTTATGTGAAGAATCAAGTTACATTGTATCATTTGATACTGTATCCCCTGGGGGGTTAACTGAGGAGTGTAATTAGAGGCTGTTTAAGAACATACGTAATTAAGTGTCAATTGCTTCCTGTATTTAAGGCAAATATGTTTTGTAATGTTGTAATACTTGACGGCAAAAAACATTAAAACATTTGTGTGCATTGATGGCTGGTTGTCTGTTATTTTGCTATCTTCTGTCATTTTAGTTATACTACTAAGAAGTCAGTGTATGTCTGGCCATTGTGTATGGATCCTGAATTTGTAGCACTGCACTGTGTACTTATTAGTTGTACTGTGTAGTGGGGGTGGCAGCACATGTCAGTGACATGAGTCCCTTTGTATTATTATCAATGTGTTTGTATGTAAATAGACTGGTCCCCCAACTTCATCTGGCATGTTCCAGAATTGTACTAAGGTGTTCTTGGCTCTGACAGTGCTGCAAGTTATTGACAACTAAATCATTACTGATTCCACAGTCTTCCTTCCCTATGATAAACCGACTGCACTGCATGCTATGGTTGAAACCATCATAAAATAGTACAGCTCAGATGGCTTAGCGGTTATATGCTTTGGCTATTGTGTATAGGTTCCTGGGTTCAAGGGCTGTATATTTTGTTGCAGGCCAGGTGTATATTATTTCCTTTACATAAAATGCCTATATGTGCTGTCATTACAGTAGCAAGGGGTGTGAGTATACTGTATGGGACACGTGTATACAGGGGTGTTTGCACATGTGATATGCACTCACACATCCATCGTACACCAGCTACACTACCATGGAGACAAATATAATATACCAAACATTTGACTAGTACAATAGTACTAATTAGTTTCCTTTCCTGTAACTAGTCTAGTCCAGATACAGATTTGCTGTATTCAGGACTGTATCTCACATGATACTTGTGAACCTCTGCTTTCCTTAAAAAAAAAAAACAAAAAAATCTTGCTTTTTTCCCACTTTTCTGAAATTTAAAAAAGTTCAGTTACAGATTTGCTGTTCTGAACTGTTTGTAAGTTTCTTGGAGGCCATTGTTTGCTTGGGCTAAAGGGAAGTCTCTGTGTTCATCAGTGGCAGTGATAAACATTGAGCAGCCTGCCTGCCCTGTGGGAGTGGTTGCTGCCTTGAAACTGTAGTTTTATTGGCCATTTTGGGTCAATTCCTAACTCCTTGATCTCCGTCTCTTAAAACCTGATTGCCTCGTGGTTTTGGCGTCTATTCAGACTTGTTGACTGTTGGTGAAGCACCCACCAAGAGGAGAAAACGCTGAGAGAAGAAAGGAGCCACTTTTGAGATTTTAAGTATTTTGCTTCAGATTATTTGTTAAGTTTTTGTGCATTGCCACCTACTTTTGAGCATTTTCTGGTTTGTTAAACTTGATTTCTGTGGTGGTAACTGTATTTAGAACACAACCTAGAGCTGATTACTGAATTTCCTGCCTGCACTTATTTTTAAAATAGTTTTTTTCTTAAAACTTGCATTTTATCTGTCTCTGGCCTAGCACTCAAGTGTGGGGTCATTTACTGTACTGTTCTAACTTGTTGATACTTGTGAACCTCTGCTTTCCTTAAAAAAAAAAAAAATCTTGCTTTTTTTCAATTTTCTGAGATTTAAAAAAGTTCAGTTACAGATTTGCTGTTCTGAACTGTTTATAAGTTTCTTGGAGGCCATTGTTTGCTTGGGCTAAAGGGAAGTCTCTGTGTTCATCAGTAGCAGTGATAAACATTGAGCAGCCTGCCTGACCCTGTGGGAGTGGTTACTGTCTTGAAACTGTAGTTTTATTGGCCATTTTGGGTCAATTCCTAACTCATTGATCTCCCTCTCTTAAAACCCGATTGCCTCGTGGTTTTGGCGTCTTTTCAGACTTGTTGGCTGTTGGTGAAGCACCCACCAAGAGGAGAAAATGCTGAGAGAAGAAAGGAGCCACTTTTGAGATTTTAAGTATTTTGCTTCAGATTATTTGTTAAGTTTTTCTGCATTGCCGCATACTTTTGAGCATTTTCTGGCTTGTTAAACTTGATTTCTGTGTTGGTAACTGTATTTAGAACACAACCTAGAGCTTATTACTGAATTTCCTGCCTACACTTATTTTTAAAATTGTTTTTTTCTTAAAACTTGTATTTTATCTGTCTCTGGCCTAGCACTCAAGTGTGGGGTCATTTACTGCACTGTTCTAACTTTTTGATACTTGTGAACCTCTGCTTTCCTTAAAAAAAAAAAAACAAAAAAACAAAAAAATCTTGCTTTTTTCCCACTTTTCTGAGATTTAAAAAAGTTCAGTTACAGATTTGCTGTTCTGAACTGTTTGTAAGTTTCTTGGAGGCCATTGTTTGTTTGGGCTAAAGGGAAGTCTCTGTGTTCATCAGTGGCAATGATAAACATTGAGAAGCCTGCCTGCCCCTGTGGGAGTGGTTACTGCTTTGAAACTGTAGTTTTATTGGCCATTTGCGGTCAATTCCTAACTCCTTGATCTTCCTCTCTTAAAACCCTCTTTGCTGGTTGTGTGTTTTAAGCATAGCGCAACATCGGGCAGCGCAGACTAATTGGGTTTAAACTATTCCTGGCTCCACGAAGTCTGCTCTTCACCTTTTCCCTTAGAACTGCTCTATCTCTCAAAATAAACACCATATTCTCATTCTAAGGCCCCTCACTGGTCCAAATAAGTAATTTTACAAGTAAGCACTAATAAACCATAAGCACTACTTACTCTTATACTCTCTACGATTACCTTGTCCCCTATTGGTCCATTTTAATTCACTTCCCTATATTACTCTAGCATGTCCAAAGGTCAGTCAATGGTTTCCTCTCCAGTCCAGCTGGTGAATCCGGGAATTTTGAGGCAATGTTACAACTGTCTCATGTAGACGGACAACTCTCTCCTCCTCCAAACAGGTTTGAATATATGTGAGAGATGCAACCATATTGCCAAACTGGAGGCTGAGCTCTCTCATCTCAAAACTGGTGTAACCAGTCAGGAGGAGAAGGTAACCTCACACAACATAATTCCAGTATCACATAGTCCCACCACAACAGCAAACCAAACACATAAAAACATACTCGGAGGCTCTAAATAAAAATCTACCTAAGCAACAGAGACCTCCAAAGCAGACATCCAAGCAAACGCTAACCCAAACAACACACGTACAACACATAGCACACAAAGTCAGTGTGCCAAGCAGTCACAGCCCTTAAGGCTGAATAACACACCTGATAATGTTGTAATAGATGACTCTATTGTCAGACACACTGACGTCCCACTCACCAGGCTGAATAAAGAGAAGGTCCCAGTGATCTGCCTGTCGGGTGCTAGGATCCGCCACATAACGCAAGCACTCAGGTCACTCCAAAGCAAATGCAAATATGACTCTGTCATTGTACATGCTTGCGTGAATGACCTGAGACATACCTCCCTCGACTACATGAAAAGAGACATAGAGGAGCTCTCTGATCATGTAGCCCAGGCCGGTATGAACCTGACCTTGAGCAGCATCTTACCCTCACCTAGAATGATGCCACAGTATAAAGACAAAATGATAGATTTTAACAATTGGCTAAAATTTTGGTGTCATTCAAAGGGGATCCAGTGTCTGTCAGCCTGGGATGACATGCTCGGCAAGCCACGTTGCTTTGCTAGGGATGGCTTGCACCTGTCACCCCTGGGCTTTCGGATATTGGCAAAGGCTCTTGCCACCCCCATAGTGCCTTTTTTAGGCAAGGCTCAAAATTCAAACCCACCTCCATAGACAGCACAAGGAACAAGAAACTAAGGGTAATGCTGCTAAACGCCAGAAGTCTTAACCTCAAGATGCATGCACTCAAAGCTCTCATCAGTATGGAGAACATTGATATCTGTGCAGTGACAGAAACCAGGTTCAAGGCTCCAGAGAGCACACCAGCACTACCAGGTTATACCTCATATCATGCTTTTCGGCCCCAAAAACCGGACCGAACCACAAAAGGAGGGGAAGATTCCATATTTATCAAGGATATCCACACCTCCAGGTTAGTGGCATTGCACGAAGTATCAAAGACCATCCATGTGCAACTGACAGTGGGCAAGACTGCTTCTCAGTTTATACCATCCTACAGACCACCCTCTCAAAGTCAGGAATCCCACTCGGCTTTCCTGAAAACATTGGAGAACATGAAGATCTTTCCGAACACCATTATATTGGGCGACTTCAACTACCCAGACATAGATTGGGAGCATTACTCAAGCCCCAGCACCTTAGCCTAAAGGTTCCAGGAATTTATAAACTCAAATGCTATGGAACAGCTAGTCACCACTCCCACAAGAGGGGAAAACATACTAGACCTGATCATTACCAACATGGGGACTCTATGCTCCATACCAGAAGTATATCCCTCATTGGTAAGATCAGACCATAAATTAATTTCACTGGATATCCACATACCGAGCCCACCCCCAGCCCAGAAAACCACAGTGAATAACTTCTCAAAAGTGAACTTCACACTTATCAAAACCGAAGTGGAATCCTTCAAGGCCCCAGAGCCAGTGAAAACTACGGCCCAAACTTCAGAATCCTATATAAACGCATTCTACGGTCATCTCCAGGAATGCATGGATCATGCTATCCCAAACAAAATCAAGACCCAATCATCCAAAGGCAGGCATCCAGTCTGGTGGACCCCAGCCATAAATAGACTGTACAACAGAAGGAGGAAGCTACTACATGATAGAGCAAAATCCCTAAAAGGGAAGGCATCTCTGATCAAAAAATTACGATCCCTCATAAAATCCTCCAAGGCCAGCTTCGAAAGAAAAATTGCACAGGACACTAAAGACAATCATAAGGCTTTTTTCAGTTATGTTAGGAACGTGGGATGCAACTCCCAGACTTGTTCTGAGTTGATTCTAAACGACAAAAATACACTGAACCCACAGACATCGCCAATATCCTGGCAGACAGGTACAGTGCAAACTTCTCCCCCCCTCCCCCCCAAAAGAGCAATTATCTATCCCGGCAGAGTGCAGCCTCCAAAACATCTCTGATGCTCAGGTGAAGGCCGCCCTCTCCAAAGCAAAAAACACTGCGTCCATGGGACTAGATGGCGTCCCGGGTTGCGTCCTACATGAACTCCAAGAAGAACTAATCCCTCAAGTAAAACTGCTGTACAATCTCAGCCCCACTACGGGATATGTGCCCAAAGAATGGCGTACAGCAACAGTGGTCCTACTCCACAAAGGTGGCACCTCTGCGGACCCTGGAAACTATCGCCCCATAAGCCTGACTAGCCTAGTCTGCAAGGCTATGGAGAGGATCATCATGGAACTCATAAACAAAGACATTGGGGACCTACAGACACTAGATCCTACCCAATATGGCTTTGTCAAGGGCAGATCCTGCTTTTTGAACCTGGTCAACTTCTTCAAAACAGTCACCAAGGCCATAGATGAAGGGAAGGTAGTCCACACAGCCTATCTGGACCTCGCAAAGGCATTTGACACAATACCCCCCTCGGGCATCATAGATAAGCTATCCAGCCTAAATATAAACCCCTATGTCACAAGATGGGTCGCAAACTGGCTCAAAGACAGAACCCACAGAGTCAGAGTTGCTGGGGCTATGTCAGACTTGAAACCGGTCACAAGTGGCATCCCACAAGGTTTTGTCCTGGGACCTCTCTTGTTCGGTATTTACTTTTCTGAGGTACAGGCCAACGTGGGAGGACTATGGCTCACCAAGTTCACAGATGACTGCAAACTGGGCGCCATAATCGACTCTCCAGCTGACACAAACATCCTTCAAAAAGGTCTCACAGAGATGGATAAGTGGTGCCAGAGCCATGGTCTAAAGCTAAATGCCAAAAAGTGTATAGTCATACCCTTTGGCTAAAACAACGTGCCCACAAATTACCACATAGGTGGTAAACAATTAAGTACAGAGAAAGTAATTAGGGATCTGGGGACCCAAGTTGATAGCAATCTCTCCTTTGGCAACCACATTGCCATAGTGGTTAGAAAGACCTTCTACATAGCCCACCTCATCATGAAAGGATTCACATCTAGATCAAGAGAGGTAATCATGCCCCTTTATTCATCCCTCATCAGGCCCATCATAGAATACAATGCCCCCTTTGGGATGTACCTTACTCGACACCTGCAGCAATTAGAAAGACCCCAAAAGTACCTCACCAGGAGGATCAAGGGACTCAAACAGATGCCATATGCTGCTCTGTTAAAAAAACTCCAGCTCTACTCAGTTGCATACCGCCTACTTCGAGGCGATCTATGCCTGACATATAAAGCTATGTCCAACCCAGAATTAATGGACATGCTCCACCTCAGTAAATCTAAATCCCTTAGAGCCACGCGCTCGATGGACTTGAACCTCAGCACAGAAATAAATAGAACATGCTGGAGGGACAGATTCATAACCCAGAGGCTCCATTCGCTCTGGAATAGAATTCCAATTCATGTTAGGCAGAGCATCTCACTGACTCTCTTCAAGAAGAATCTTGATGAGTGGATGGGGGATCGTAGGTTTGTCCCAAGGATTACTTCCGTGTCACCATTAGACAGAGGCACAGTAAACTAAACTTTAAAAAGGGCACAGTATACTCAAATCAAGGGGTGGCGTAAGCCAAACACAATTGGACTAGGCTTATAAATGCCCCAGGGCAGACAGCCGAGTATGAACCTATGAACCTGTTAGCTTCTGAGTGTTCTTGAAGTCTGCTCCTCAATTTGTCACTTAGATATGCTAGTTCTCTCCTCTCCTGCACTTTCAATAGCTTATTAATTTAGCACTTTACCAGACGTCCTGTAGCAAGTATTTTAGCACACAAAAGTGTTAACAGCACTAAGTGTTCTATGAGGAAACAGCTCCAGTTATTATTATTAATGGCCACCCCTCCATAGTTTCATAGTTTCATAGTTTCATAGTATAGTTCTAGGCTATCTGCCCTGGGGCATTTGTAAGCCTAGCCATAGTGATGTGGCTTTTGCCACCCCATGAAATGGTACAAAAAATGTACAAAATAAATTTAGAATACTGTGCCTCTGTCTAGTAGTGACACAATGAAGGTCCCCTTATATAATAGAATTAGTTTACTGTGCCCCTGTCTAGCAGTGACACAGATGTGACCCCTGGGGTAAACTTACAATCTCCCATCCACTCATCAAGATTTCACTTGAAGAGAGTCAGTGAGGGGCTCTGCCTAATATGAACTGGGATCTTGTTCCAAAGCATGGGAAGCCTCTGGGTTATGAATCTTTCCCTCCAGCATGTCCTATTCATACTTGTGCCGAGGTTTAAGTCTTTAGCTCTCGTGGTCCTGATGGATTTGGTTTTTTTGAGGTGGAGCATGTCCATCAGATCCTGATTGGACATGGCCTTGTACGTCAGGCAGAGATCACCTCTGAGCAGGCAGTATGCTACTGAATAGAGCTGAAGTTTCTTTAGTCTGGCAGAATAAGACATATGTTGGAGACCCTTGATCCTCTTGGTGAGGTACTTTTGTGGTCTCTCCAGCTGTTGCAAATCCCGGGTGAGGTACATACCAAATGGGGCATTGTACTCAATCATGGGTCTGATGAGGGAAGAATATAGGGGTACAATGACATCCTTGGATCTGGATGTGAATCCCTTCATGATGAGGTGTGCAAGGTAGAATGTTTTTCTAACCACTTTGGCAACGTGGGTGTCAAATGAGAGGTCGCTGTTGACTTGGGTCCCAAGTCTCTGATTACTTTTTCCGTATTCAGTGGGTTGCTGTCTATGTGATAATTTGTGGGTACTTTCTTTTTCCCAAAGGGGATGACTATACATTTTTTGGCATTTAGTTTAAGGCAGTGACTCCGGCACCAGTTGTCCATTTCTGCGAGGCCTTTTTGTAGGATGTGTGTGTCTGCTGGTGTATCGAATATGGCACCTAGTTTGCAGTCATCTGCGAACTTTGTCAGCCACAGCCCTCCCATGTTTGCTTTAACATCTGAGAAATAAATGCCGAACAAGAGGGGTCCCAGGACAGATCCCTGTGGGACACCACTTGTGACTGGCTTTGAGTCTGACATTGCTCCAGCGATTTTAACTTTATGGGTTCTGTCCTTTAGCCAGTTTGCAACCCATCTAGTGACATAAGGGTTTACTTTTAAGCTGTTGAGCATATCTATGATGCCTGAGTGGGGTATTGTGTCTAAGGCCTTAGCCAAGTCCAGGTATGCTGTATGGACTGCTTTGCCCTCATCAATGGCTCTAGTGACTGTTTCAAAAAAGTCAACCAGGTTTAAAAGGCAGGATCTGCCCTTTACAAAGCCGAACTGGGTGGGGTCAAGTGTCTGTAGGTCCACTATGTCTTTGTTTATGAGTTCCATAATGATTCTTTCCATAGCTTTGCAGACCAGGCTGGTTAAGCTTATGGGGCAGTAGTTTCCAGGGTCTGTAGAGGCACCCACCTTGTGGAGTGGGACCACTGTTGCTGTATGCCAGTGTTCAGGTACATATCTCGAAGTTAAGGCTAAGGTTAAATAGCATTTTTATGTGTGGGTTTAGCTCCTCTTGGAGTTCACGTAACACGCAACCCGAGATACCGTCAGGTCCCATTGATGCTGTGTTTTTTGCTTTGTTTAGGGCGGTTCTCACTTGGACATCTGAGATGACAGGGATATTACATTCAGCTGGGATAAGTATTTCTTCTTTTGTAGGTGAGGGAGGGGAGAAATTTGCACTGAACCTGTCAGCCAGAATGTTGGCAATATCTGTGGGTTCAGTGTATTTTTTGTTGTTGTGAACCAACTCTGAGCATATCTGAGGGTTTCCGCCCAGGTTTCTAACATAGCTGAAGAAGGCTTTGTGGTTACCTTTAGTGTCCTTAGCGATTTTTCTCTCAAAGTTGGCCTTGGATGTTTTTATGAGAGAACATAGTTTTCTGCTAATGTTGATCAGAGATGTCTTCCCTTCATGGGATTTTGCTCTGACGTGCAGTAGCTTCCTTCTTTTGTTATACAATTTGTTTATGGCTGAGGTCCACCAGACAGGACGCTTACCTTTGGCGGAGAGGGACTTGGATTTGTTTGGGATTGCATGATCCATGCATTCTTGGAGATGTCCATAGAAAACATTTGTGAAGGATTCAGCATTGTGGGATGTGGTATCCACTGGCACAGTGGGCTTAAAGGATACCATCTCAGTCTTAAGAAGAGTGAAGTCTGCTTTTGAGAAGTTTTTCACTGTGGTCTTTTGTGCTGGGGGTGGAGGTGGGATATGTAT
The DNA here is from genome assembly GCF_019279795.1 of Protopterus annectens. Classification (NCBI taxonomy): domain Eukaryota; kingdom Metazoa; phylum Chordata; order Ceratodontiformes; family Protopteridae; genus Protopterus; species Protopterus annectens. Next base: position 707,459,243 of record NC_056749.1, on the reverse strand, counting down.
ATCCAGGGTGATTAGTTTGTGGTCAGATCTCACTAGTGAGGGGTATACTGTCGTGTGGAGCATTTTGTCCCCATGTTTGTGATGATCAGGTCTAGTATATTATCTCCTCTAGTGGGAGAGGTGACTAGTTGTTCCAGTGCATTTGAATTTATGAATTCCAGGAACCTTTGGGCTAGGGTATTAGGGCTAGAATAATGTACCCAATCTATGTGTGGGTAGTTGAAGTCTCCCAGTATGATAGTATTTTGTAATACATTCATATCCTCCAATGTCTTCAGGAAGGCTGAGTGGGGTTCTTGAGATTGGGAGGGTGGTCTGTAACATGCTATCAGTTGTATAGCAGTTTTGCCTATGGTTAGTTGCACCTGTATGGTCTCTGATGCTTCATGTGTTGCTACTAACCTGGAGGTGTGGGTGTCCTTGATGAATATGGACACTCCCCCTCCCTTTGTGGTTCGGCCCGGGTTTTGGGGCCGAAAAGCATGATACTAGGTATAGCCTGGTAGCACTGGGGTGATCTCCGGAGCCTTGAACCAGGTTTCAGTTACTGCACAGACGTCGATGCTCTCCATGCTGAGGAGTGCATCAAGTGCCTGCATCTTGAGATTTAGACTTCTGGCGTTGAGCAGCATTACCCTTAGTTTTTTTCCATTTTTGTTTTCTAAGGAGTTGGGTTTGTCTTTTGAGCCTTGCCTAAAAAAGGCACTATGGGGGTGGCAAGAGCCTTAGCCAATATCCGGAAGCCCAGTGGTGACAGGTGTAAGCCATCCCTTGTGAAGCAGCGTGGCTTGTCCAACATGTCATCCCAGGCAGACAGACATTGGATCCCCTTAGAATGACACCAGTACTTGAGCCAATTGTTAAAGCTGATCATCTTGTCTTTGTATTGTGGTATCATTCTTGGTGAGGGCAAGATGCTGCTCAGGGTCAGGGTCATACCAGCCTGGGCTACATAATCAGAGAGCTCCTCTATGTCTCTTTTCATGTAGTCCAGGGAGGTACGTCTCAGGTCATTCACTCCAGCATGGAGAATGAGGGAGTCATATTTGTACTTGCTTTGGAGTGACTTGAGTACATGTGTTATTTGGCGGATCCTTGCTCCTGATAGACAGCTCACAGTCACCTTCTCCTTGTTCAGCCTGGTCAGCGGGGCATCAGTGTGTCTGACTATAGAGTCACCTATTACTAGTGTATCAGGCAAGGTGTTTGGCCTTAAGGGCTGTGATTGGTTGACACACTGATTTACTGAAGTAAGTGTTGCATGTGTTTTGTTTTGAGGTGGTGGATTTTTGGATGTCTGCTTTGGGAGCCTCTATTGTTTTGGTAAGTTTTTTATTAGAGCCTCCAATTAAGTCTTTGTGTTTTTATGTGCTTGGATTGCAGTTGTGCTAGGTCTATGTGGGACTGGGATTGTTGTGTGTGTGGTTGCCATCTCCTCCTGTCTGGTCATGCCAGCCCTGAGTTGAGAGAGTTCAGCCTCCAGTTTGGCTATATAGTTGCATCTCTCACATGCATTTGTGTTTGTTGGGAGGAGGAGAGGGTTGTCTGCGTACATGAGACAATTGTAGCATTGTCTCAAGATACCCAGATTGACCAGCTGAATTAGAGACGATGCCAGTAATCTACCACTCGACATGCTAGAACAGTATAAGGGAGAGATGTACCTTTAAGGGAAGTGGATATTCACAGGGGTGGTAAGTATATGTAGTGCTTTACTTAGTACGAGAGTGCTTACTTAGTAGAGAAGTATTGAGAACAAGTGCTAGGCTTATAATATAGTGAGTAGTCTGGTTATACTAAGAGTAGAGCTTCCTTAAGGGAAAATTTGAAGAGCAGACTTGGCGGAGGCAGAAAAAGTTTAACCTTGTTTAACCGGCGCTGCACTATGCGCACAACCGCGCAAACCCGTGCAAACGCAGATTTTAAACAGTGAACTACAAAAGAGCTAGAAATGGTCCAAAACAACCAATTACTACAGCTTCTTGTGCTGTGGTCACTTCCTACAGGGACAGGTAGGCTGCTCAAGGCTCCCCACTCCCACTGGTGAGCAAAGAAACTTCCTTCTATCCTAGTAAGGTAACGGACAACACAGGAACTACACCACAGCCCAGAATACAGCAATGCCTCTAAACTGGTCTAAACTAGTCGAGGAGAGGTGGGAAAACAAGGATTTTTTTTTGTTTTTTTGTTTTTTTGGTAGAAACACACAAAAAATGCAGAAACAGTGCTAAATTAGTTACACAGGCTAGCACACTTTAGTGGGTAGCCTCCACAGTTAAATTAAACAAACAAACAAACAAACAAACTTTCAATCAAATTCGACTAAAATGTAACTTTAAGTGCAGATTTTAAAATAGTTCAGGGTAAGCTACAGAAGCTATTCCAAGTGAAAAAAAGCAAAGATACTTAAATCCAGAAAGTAGTCACTTTACTGAGTTCCCTGCTGCTAGGACCACTCTGCAGAACCACAAGGAGCTTGTCTGAGCAGTATAGCCAGAAAACAATGCCCATAGGCGGATTTTAAACAGTGAACTACAAAAGAGCTAGAAATGGTCCAAAACAACCAATTACTACAGCTTCTTGTGCTGAGGTCACTTCCTACAGGGACAGGTAGGCTGCTCAAGGCTCCCTACTCCCACTGGTGAGCAAAGAAACTTCCTTCTATCCAAGTAAGATAATGGACAACACAGGAACTACACCACAGCCCAGAATACAGCAATGCCTGTAAACTGGTCTAAACTAGTCGAGGAGAGGCAGGAAAACAAGGATTATTTTTTTGTTTTTTTGGTAGAAACACACAGAAAATGCAGAAACAGTGATAAATTAGTTACACAGGCTAGCACACTTTAGTGGACAGCCTCCACAGTTAAATTAAACAAACAAGCAAACTTTCGATCAAATTCAACTAAAATGTAACTTTAAGTGCAGATTTTAAAATAATGCAGCAAACAGTTAAAAAACAGTTCAAGCTAGTTCAGGGTAAGCTACAGAAGCTATTCCAAGTGAAAAAAAGCAAAGATACTTAAATCCAGAAAGTAGTCGCTTTTCTGAGTTCCCTGCTGCTAGGACCACTCTGCAGAACCACGAGGAGCTTGTGTGAGCAGTATAGCCAGAAAAAAATGCCCAGAGGCGGATTTTAAACAGTGAACTACAAAAGAGCTAGAAATGGTCCAAAACAACCAATTACTACAGCTTCTTGTGCTGAGGTCACTTCCTACAGGGACAGGTAGGCTGCTCAAGGCTCCCCACTCCCACTGGTGAGCAAAGAAACTTCCTTCTATCCAAGTAAGGTAATGGACAACACAGGAACTACACCACAGCCCAGAATACAGCAATGCCTGTAAACTGGTCTAAACTAGTCGAGGAGAGGCAGGAAAACAAGGATTATTTTTTTGTTTTTTAGGTAGAAACACACAGAAAATGCAGAAACAGTGATAAATTAGTTACACAGGCTAGCACACTTTAGTGGGCAGCCTCCACAGTTAAATTAAACAAACAAACAAACAAACAAACTTTCGATCAAATTCGACTAAAATGTAACTTTAAGTGCAGATTTTAAAATAATGCAGCAAACAGTTAAAAACAGTTCAGGCTAGTTCAGGGTAAGCTACAGAAGCTATTCCAAGTGAAAAAAAAAGCAAAGATACTTAAATCCAGAAAGTAGTCACTTTTCTGAGTTCCTTGCTGCTAGGACCACTCTGCAGAACCACGAGGAGCTTGTCTGAGCAGTACCAGGCATGTCTGCAGGTCAGTTCCCTGTACTTTCACCTATTAACTTGCTAAACTGGGACATCCTGAGGCAATGTAGCAACTGCCTCATGTACACTGACAACTCTCACCTCTTACCTCTCTACACTCAGACATACAAGAGATGCAGTTATATATCATAACTGGAAGCCACAAACTCTCCAGCCAAGACCAAAATATTTGGTCAAGAGGAGACGGTCAACAATAGCACCACACTACATGGAACACATAGCCCTCCAGAACAAAAAACAGCACTGCCTTCATATAAAAACACAAACCACACACCCACCTTTGTGGAGGCTTTCAATAAAAAGCTGCAGAGACCTCCAAGGCAGACATGCACTCCACCACCACCACCACACAACACTAATCACAAAACACATATGTCTCTTAAACAGTGTACCAGTCAACCAAAGTGCTAAGGCAAAACAGCATGGCCAAAACACTAGGCATAGTTGACTTGATAGTGAGGAAGAGTGATGTCCCACTCACTAGGTTGATAAAGGAGAAAGCAACAGTCAGCTGCCTGTTAGGCACCAGGATCTGCCACATAACACACACACTGAGGTCCCTCAACAGCAGGTGCACATATGACTCTGTCATTGTACATGTGGGTGTGAATGACCGGAGACATACCTCCCTGGACTATATGGAAACAGACATGAAGGAGCTCTCTGACTATGTAGCCCAGACGGGTATGACCCTAGACCTGAGCAACATCCTACCATCACCCAGAATGATACAGCAGTACAAGCTGAAAATGATTGATTTTAACAACTGGCTACATTTCTGGTATTATTTTAAGGGGTCCACTATCTGTGTGCCTGGTATGACATGTTTGACAGACAGTGATCCTTTGCCAGGGATGGCCTTAATCTGTCACCCCTGGGCTTCCAGATGCTGGCCAAGGCTCTTGCTACCCCTATAGTGGCTTTTTTAAGCAGTGTTCCAAAGACCACATTACCACTGTAACAGCTACAAAAAATGTGATTTGAGGACATGCTGTTCAACACTAGAGGTCTATATTTCAAAATGCACTCGCTCAAAGCACTCCATAAAATGGAGAACATCAACATTTGTGCTGTAACAGAGAACTGGTTCAAGGCAGCAGGAAGCACACCTGCACTACCAGGCTATCACTCATTCCACACCTGTTTGACCCAGAACTTGGACCAAAGCTGCAAAGGTGGTGGTGTTTCAATATTCATAATGGATGCACACACCTACAGACTGTTAGCACAACATAATGCATCTGAGATACTTCAGCTGCAGCTAACATTGGGTAAGACAGCAATACAGGTCATAGCCTGCTGTAAGTCCACAAACATGGCCCAAGACTCAGACTCCCCATTTCTAAGCACCCTGGGGAATATTAGGTTCCAGCCCAACACTCTCATACTGGCCAACATCAACTACCCCACCATTAACTGGAAAAACTACTCATGTACCAATAAACTTGGTCAATGCTTTCTGGAATTCATTAACTCCAATACCCTGGACATGCTCGTTCTTACTCCCACTAGAGGTAACAACATCCTCAACCTTGTCATTACTAACATGGGTGAATGTTGCTCTACACCAATAGTCAACTCCTCTCTAGTTAGATACTAACAGAAACTAATCACCTTGGAAATCCACATCCCTCCCACCACCCCACAAAGGTAACCACCATGAAATCTTTTCCAAAGCTAACTTTGGGCACCTACAAACAGAGGTGGCTAACTGCATGGCACCCATGCAGATGGGGACTAGTTGCATGACTGCAGAATCTTACACCGATGCACTGTGCAAACACATGCACAAATGCATAGATCTCGCCATACGCAATACAACCAGGATGCTCTCTTCAGAAAAAAGAAAGCCAATCTGGTGGTCCTCTGCCATAAGCAAACTCTACAACAGGAGGAGGAAATTGATGTGGAATAAGGTGAAGTCCCAAGACTGGAAATACTCCCTTATCAGCTTCAGCCAAAGGATGAGATCTCTCATAAAATCCTGTAAAGATAGCTATGAAACCATGATTGGAGCAAATAGTGCTCCAATAGTTGTGTATAGAATCTCCACAGCACAGTAGCACAACACTCAGATTATTTATGCTTGTATCTGTTAAGGTGGTTCTTTCTTTTGGCTTTCGGACATTAACTATAAAATGCACAAAGGTGATATTTCTGTCAGTATATGTTAGCAGGAACAATGTTCATTTGGATATGTCTCTGTTGTCATGCCTTTGTCCCCCCACTTTGTCTGGCTTGTTCCAGATTCATTGCACTAAAGGGTTGTGAGCATACCCCTCCACTGCCAGGTTGTTTGAAGACTGTCCAGGTGTTTAGCCCATACTTTGTTTCTGTTCCACAGTTTATTTGCACTTCTCTGGGTAACACTGATATGATGCAAGGATTTATGTCAGTGAAGACTGACATACATGTCAATTCCTATCCTCATATCATTCATACAGTTCTGCTGATACAGTCCCTGTTGCTGTACAACTGTTCAGTTATGATGGCAACATTCTGATTATGTCCATATATGTGGCCCATTTCCCACCCTTTGTACAGACTTTGTTTATTAGTCTTGCACTAACAGATTGATATGTATGATTCTGAGGTATGTCTACACTGCATGTTATATGACTGCATACATATATATACATATATATATATATATATATATATATATATATATATATATATATATATATATATATATATATATATATATATATATATATATATATATATATATATATATATATATATATATATATATATATATATATGTATAGGTGCATAGGCTCATAGGTAGATACTAGGCTGTTGGCCCTAGGGCCTATATAAGCCTAGCCAACAAGATTCCCTGGCTTTCGCCACCCAAGACAAATAATTTCCTGTGCCCCTGTCGAGCAGACACACAGAAGTGAATCACGGGGGGATTTCCTACTTATCATCCAAATGTCAATGTTGTTGTATCTTTCGGCTTTTCCCGGTTAGGGGTCGCCACAGTGGAACTCTGTTCCACTAATGATTGGCAGTAGATTTTTACGTACCGAGTTGCCAGCTCTGATGCACAACCTTCAACAAAGGTATGCCCATTCATGCATGTCTCAACACAGAAGACGGTTTAGCTGAGAATCGAACAGGACAACATCATACTGTGAGGCGACAATGCTACCGCAGCACCACCACAGCAGTTACCATCCAAATGTCAATATTTATCTTAAAGAGGGCTAATGAGGAGCTCTGTTTCACATAACTGGGTAGTTTGTTCCAGAGTATGGGAAGTGTTATGGACAGTAATCTATCCCTCCAGCATGTTCAGTCTGTTGTGGTGACAAGGTTAGCTCCCTGGAGCATGTGTTTTGGAGGGACTAGGATTTCTTTACATGTAGCATGTCCAACAGCTCTGGGTTTGACATGGTTTTGTATGTTAGGCAGAGACTGGCTCTGAGTAGGTGATATGCAATGTATTAAAGCTGGTATATTTTGAGACAGTTTGCATAAGGCATCTGTTTGATGCTGGTGATCCTCTTTGTGAGGTAATTATGTGGACTTTCCAGTTGTTGTAGATGTCTTGTGAGGTACATACCAAACAGGCCGTTGTACTGTATAACAAGTCGAATGAGGGATGAGTAGCGAGTAACAATGATCTCCTTTTTTCTGGATGAGACACCTGTTGTGATGTGATGTGCCACATTGAAGGATTTCCTGAGTACTGTGGCAATGTGGTTATCAAAGGAGAGACTACTATCCACCTGTGTACCTAGGTCTCTTATCACACTTTCAGTGTTAAGTGTACTAGCAACTATGTGGTAGTTCACAGGCACAGAGTTTTACCCAAAGGGGATGACAATGCATTATTTGGTTTTGAGTTTGAGGCCATGGCTTTGACACCAGGCTTCTGTCTCAGTAAGGCCATTTTGTAGAATCAGTCACAATTTTATTTTTTTAACTAGCTTTGGTGGATTTTATGAGGGATATCAGCTTCTTACTGAGGCTGATAAGGGAGTTCTTACAATCATGGGAGTTTACTCCTTTTTTGCAACAGTTTCTTCCTTCTGTTGTATAGTTTCTTTATGGCAGGGGACCACCAGATTGGCTTCCTTTATTGGGAGGACAGCATCTTGGTTCTGTTTGGGAAAGCACAATCCATGCTCTTGTGTATGTGTTCCTACAATGCATTGGTGTAATATTCAGCAGTCGTACTTCTATTTTCCATCTGCATGGGTGTCATGAAGTTAGCCACTTCTGTCTTAAGAAGCATGAAGTTGGCTTTGGAGAAGTGCTTTACGGTGGTTTCCTTAATGGGGTATGTGGGTGGTATATACATACATACATATATATATATATATATATATATATATATATATATATATATATGGTTCCTATTATATGATCGAAGACACATTGTTTTGAATGCGTCTTGATCAAAATTGAAAGCATGAAATGGCAAAATAGCGAAACGACATATAAGAGATTTCTTTCCCTAGGAAAGAAATCGCTTGGCCGCCTTCATTACATTGCCGTTTCCATCACTGTAGTGTGATCTCAGAATTGGTATATTTAAATAAGGGGGTGGGGGGTGAAGCCCCCCAGTTTATGTAATGTTTTAAAGTTTTTTTTTCTTTTATGGAACAGCGATTTTTTTTCCCTTGGAAAAAAAAATCGCTGTTCTAAGTGTTCGGGATTTTAAGCTTTTACATACATGGGGTCAATAAATCATCATTCGCTTTTTTAAGTGTTTGCTGATTTAATATAGACCCATATATAGACCCAAAGGGGATGACGACTCATTTTTTGGCATTGAGCTTAAGGCCATGGTTCTGACACCAGTCATTGGTCTCATTGAGGCCTTTCTGAAGGATATCAACATCACTTGGGAAGTTATTGACAGCTTCCAGCTTGCAATCATCTGTGAACTTTGTCAGCCACAGTCCCTTGGTGTTGGCCTGGACTTCAGAGAAGTAGATACCAAACAGAAGCGGACCCAGGACCGAACCCTGTGGGACTCCACCTGTGACTGGTCAGCAGTCTGACTTGGAGTCAGCTACTTTCACACTGTGGTTCCATCTGTGAGCCAGTTTGTAACCCACCTAGTGATATAGGGGTTGATGCCTAGCTTAGTGAGTTTTTCTATGATTCCTGAGTGGGGAACGGTATCAAATGCCTTGGCAAAATCAATGTAGGCTGTAGGAACCACCTTGCCTTCATCCACAGCTCTGGTGACTGACTCAAAGAATTCGACTAAGTTGAACAGGCATGCTCTACCCTTCACAAAACCAAACTGTTTAGGATCCAGACTTTGGAGATTCCCTATATCCTTGTTTATGAGGTCCATGATGATGTGTTCCATACCTTTGCATATCAGACTCATCAGGCTAATGGGGAGATAGTTCCCAGGGTCTGTAGTCGCTCCTCCTTTGTGGAGAGGGATGACTGTAACAGTGCGCCATTCTGTGATTGAACAGGGCACACAGGTGAGGTGCCAGTTTACTCTGTAGTTCATGTAGAACACAGTGAGGCATATTGCCAGGTCCCATACAAGCTGTATTCCTGGTGTTGGACAGCACTGATTTACCCTGTGCAGCAGTAATACTGGGTGCCTGGCAAACTATTGTTATTGTGATTGGTCCTTTGCGGGGGGTAAAGTTGGCACTGAATCTGTCGGCCAGTATATTGGCAATATCTGTTGGCTCGGTATAAGAGGTACCATTGTGCAATAGCTCAGAGCAAACCTGGGTATTGCTGCAGAGATTCTTTACATAACTATAGAAGGCCTTGTGGTTGTCTTTACTATCTGCTGCAATTCTGTTTTCATAGCTGGCTTTAGAGGATTTGATGAGGGATCTCAACTTTTTGTTGAGGCCGATAAGGGTGTTTTTGCAGTCTTGGGACTTCACCTTATTCCGCATCAGTTTCCTCCTTCTGTTGTACAGTTTGTTTATGGCAGGGGATCACCAGATTGGCTTCCTTTTTTTGGGGAGAGCATCCCGGTTCTATTGGGTATGGCGAGATCCATGCATTTCTGTAAGATTCGGTGGTCATGCAACTATTCTACATTTGCATAGGTGTCGTGAAGTTAGCCACCTCAGTTTTTAGGAGCCCAAAGTTGGCTTTGGAGAAGTTTTTCATGGTGGTTACCATTGTGTGCGTGGTTGGGGGGATGTGGATTTCCAAGGTGATTAGTTTGCAGACAGATCTATCCAGGGAGGAGTTGACTATTGGTGTATAGCAACAGTCACCCATGTTAGTAATGACCAGGTCAAGGATGTTGGTACCTCTAATGGGGGTAAGAACGAGCTGGTCCAAGACATTGGAATTTATGAATTCCAGAAAGCGTTGGACAAGTCTATTGGCACATGAGTAGTTTTCCCAGTTAACGGAGGGGTATCTGAAGTCACCCAGTATGAGAATGTTATTTTGGACCCTAATATTCTCCAGGGTGCTTAGGAATGTGGAGTGTGCATCTTGGGACATGGTTGTGGACCTATAGCAGGCTACAACCTGAATCACTGTCTTACCCAATGTTAGCTGCACCTGAGGTATCTCAGATGCATTATGATATGCTACCAGTCTGGAGGTGAGCGCATCCTTTATGAATATGGAAACACCACCACCTTTGGAGCTTTGGTCCAAGTTCTGGGGCTGAAAGGTGTGGAATGAGTTATAGCTTGGTAGTGCAGGGGTGCTTTCTGCTGCCTTGAACCTGGTCTCTGTTACAACACAAATGTCAATGTTCTCCATTTTAAGGAGTGATTCAAGTGAATGCATTTTGAGAATTAGACTTTTAGCGTTAAGCAGCATGACTCTCAGATTGCATTTCTTTGTAGCTGTTATGGTGGTAATTTGGTCTTTGTAACACCCCCTAAAAAGGCACTATAGGATGTCAAGAGCCTTGGCCAGTATCCAGAAGCCCAGGGGTGACAGATGTAGGCCACCTCTGACAAAGCATCGAGGTCTATCATTCATGTCATCCCAGGCAGACAGATACTGGATCCCCTTAGGATGACTATATATATATATATATATATATATATATATATATATATATATATATATATATATATATATATATATATATATATATATATATATATATATATATATATATATATAAATTCTACAAATATATCAAATTATGAGATAGATAGGTATAGAGATATATATGTATATGTTTATATATAGATATGTACATATGTCTATATACAACACATGAATGTTTCCACAGAGCTTTCTCTCTATTGTTGTATGCCTCCATTGCATGATATGTTAGAGCAATTCATGCAGCTCAGATTGTGCAGTGATATGTTCTCTAACTATAGCTCTGTGGAAACATTCATGTGTTGTATATAGACATATGTACATATCTATATATAAACATATACATATATATCTCTATACCTATCTATCTCATAATTTGATATAGTTGTAGAATTTATATATATATATATAGATATATATATATATATATATATATATATATATATATGTATTTATTTATATATATATATAGTCATCCTAAGGGGATCCAGTATCTGTCTGCCTGGGATGGCATGGATGATAGACCTCTATGCTTTGTCAGAGGTGGCCTACATCTGTCACCCCTGGGCTTCAGGATACTGGCTAAGGGGTGTTACAAAGACCAAATTACCACCATAACAGCTACAAAGAAATGCAATCTGAGAGTCATGCTGCTGTATAAGGCCATGTCCAACCCGGAATTAAGGGACATGCTGCACCTCAAAAAAGCCAAATCCCATTGAGCACTCACTCAAGAGACTTGAACCTCAGCACTGAAATAAATAGGACATGCTGGAGGGACAGATTCATAACCCATAGGCTCCCTTCACTATGGAATAAAATCCCAGTCCAGGTTAGGCAGAGTCCCTCATTGATTCTCTTCAAGAGGAGTCTTGATGAGTGGATGGGAGATCATAGGTTTACCCCGGGTATCACTTCTGTGTCACTGTTAGACAGAGGCACAGTATACTAACCTCGAAAAACGGCATAGCAAAATTAATTTAAAATGGGTGGCGAAAGCCAAACATACTCTGGCTAGGCTTATAAATGCCCTAGGGCAGATAGCCTAGTATGAACCTATGAACCTATGAACCTATAGTGTACAGGGTCCTGAGTTCAAGACATAAAACTGACTTTTTTCATTAATTTTAAATAAGTGGACAGCATGATATGTTGGGAAACACATAATATTCTACAGCTTGAAAGGCTTAGTGGTTAAGTGCTTTGACTATGGTGTATGGGCTCCTGGGTTAAAGTTGGGATTGACGGTTTTATTTTCATTAATGTTAAATAACTGGACTGTACGATATGTTGGGAAGAACATCATGAAATTCTACATCTTGCATTACTTACTGGTGAATTTCTTTGACTGTGGTTTATGGGGTCCTTGGTTAAAAACTTGGAGCTGGTGTTTATTTTCCATTAATGTTTAATAACCAGAGTGCATGATATGCTAGGAAAAACATCATAATATTGCACTTCTTAAATAACTTAGTGATTAAGTATTTTCACTATGGTGTTTGGGGTCTTAGGTTCAAAACCTGCAAGGGCTGTTTATTTTATTGCTACACTTTAAACTTTATTGCAGAGGGGGAATAAAATTAAAAAATAAAAATATGTGTTTTGATTATTATACTAGGGGTATGGACATTGCTTTCTGCACCATTATCTGTGTGGGGGTTCTGTGAACATTGATAACATGACAGGGGTTTTTCATTACCTTGTACTTGCACGCATTCTGGGAAGAGCATATAATGATGAGGGAACAGATAGGGACAGATTTTAAATATTGCTGTTACATACTTGGTAATGTATTCTGTGTGCTTTACTGTTTTACTATTTTTTTTTATCCATGGACACTAACAGTAGTGTCTGTGGACACACACTCTCACTGCTGTTGACTTCCATGCAGGGGGCATGTATATTGTGAGAGCTCTGCTCTCAGACACACACCCCTGCACTCATGCACAGATCCGTGTCCGTGTAAGAGATGAGCAGAGCACCTTAATTAATATTCAAGGCATGCTGCTGCTCTACATGGACATGAACAACTTTGTGATGGAATAACACTATTACAACACAGAGCTTCATGAACCCGGGGGATATTGAGTTCTGTCAGTCATGTCATCCCAAGCAGAGAGATACTGGATCCCCTGAGAATGACACAAAACACGTAAGCCAATGTTGCAGTCAATCATCTGTTGATAGTACCACAGAATCATTCCGGGTGATGGCGGTATACTGCTCAGGGCTACTGTCACACCTGCCTGGACAACATAATCAGAGTTCAACCATGTTTCCTGTCATGTAGTCCAGGGAGGTGTGCCACAGGTCATTCACACCTACGTGGATACAGAGTGATACTTGTAGTTGTTGTGGACTGCCATGACTGGCTGTGTCATGTGTTGGATACTGTCATGTGATAGATATTTGGCTGTTACCTTCTCCATATTCAGCTTAATGAGTGGGATATGTGCATGCCTCAGTAGTCAGTTAACATGAGCACTGTATTGTGCAAGGTGGTTAGACTTAGGAGCTTAGGTTGAAGGGCACACTGTGTAGATTAAATATGTATCCCCTGGCATGTGTCATGTTGTGGTGTCTGTCTTGCTGGTCTGTGCTGTTTAGGTAAATGTCTATTGAGGGCCTCTGTGAAGGTGGGTGTGTGGCTTTTCACTGTATGTCATAGCTGTCAAAGTGCGTGTCATGGTGATCTATGTGTTCCACATGGTGTGGTGCAGGTGTTGATCTTATCCTCTTGACCTGCTAGTCCAGTCTTTGCTGGAGAGTGCATATGTACACATTTGGTGATATATGGGTAACTTCCACAGGTCTGAGTGTTTGGAGTTTAGAGGGGAGGGTTGTCTGTGTACATGAGGTAGTTGCAGCAGTGTCTCGGAATGGACAAGTGCACCAGCATAATGGATGACAGCACAGAAAACTGCTCGGCAACCATGCTGGGAGGGGTGGACATAACTATTAAGTACTGGGGCTACTTCTGTGATGAACGAGTACTGCTGACAGCTCCCAGCTGTCCCACACTTATTGATACATTAACCCGGTGAAGTGCCAAGCCATAATGCCATTTGAAGTGCAAGGCAGAAAGAACTAGCATGATGTAAGAGTGGAACAGAAGGCAGACTTACTACTAGCTGTAATACTTTACCTCAGCTGTGCAGTTATCAGCAGGTTTGGCCATGTAAAATTTCAGTAAGCTTTGTAGTGCATGGGGTAAATGAGAAACACTATAGTAGACATAACTAGATAGGCAGGAGCTGTAATCCCAATACTGGCAAATGTGTGTGTGTGTGTGTGTGTGTGTGTGTGTGTGTGTGTGTGTGTGTGTGTGTGTGTTTGTGTGAGAGAGAATCATGGACTGTGTGGGTTATACCATTTTGATTTGTGTACCACCCTGTAATTGTCCCATCACCCTACTTTACTGGGCCTGCTGATGTCATTCTCCTTAGAAGTCACTTGGGACGAGGAGAACTCATGTAAGCTCTGTGGTGCATCTGATAACTGCTTAACACTGTCAAAGAAATAACTAGGCCTTTACAAGCCTAGCCAGAAGATTATCCTGTCATTGTGCCACCTGACGTTATTTCCCAGTGGCTCTGTGGAGAAGAGCCACTGCAGTGATCCCTGGGGTGAATTCTCTATTTCCCATCCATTCATCAAGATTTCTCTTGAAGAAGACCAGTGAGGTGCTCTGTTTGACATGTATGGGACATCTAGTCCATAGCATGGGCAGTGTCTGGGTTATGCACCCATCCCTCTGGCAGGTTCTGTTGATTATGGTAATGAGGTTGAGGTCTCTGGAGCATGTGATGCAGAGGGATTGGTATATCCTTCAATGTAGCATTTCTAACAGAGCTGCATCAGACATGGCTTTGTAGGGCAAGCAGAGATCACCTCTAAGTAGGCAATATGAGACAGAGAATAGTTGGAGTGTTTTGAGTCTGTCTATATAAGACAACTGTTCCAGGCCAAGGATAATCTTTGTGAGATACGTTTGCAGGATCTGCAGTTGTTGCAGGTGTCCATTGAGATACATGCCAAATGGGGCACTGTACCCAATGATTGGCCTAATGAGGGAATGGTAGGGGGAGACAATGACCCCTACTTCCTGGATGCAAAACCATTAGTAATCAGATGTTCCACATACAAGGACTGTCTGCCCACAGTGGCATTGTGGTGGTCAAATGAGAGGTTGCTGTCAACCTGTGTTCACAGATCCCTTAAAATGCCTTCTATGTTCAGTGGACTACCATCAATGTGGTGACTTATGGGAACGGAGTTGTGCACAAAGGGGATGCTGACACATTTGGAAATTGAGCTTCAGGCCGTGCTTCTGATAGCATACGTTGGTCTCAGTGAGGCCTTTCTGCTAGATGTCAACAACAGTTGGGTAGTTAATAATAGCTCCCAACATGCAATCATCTCCAATCTTTGTCAACCAGAGTACCCTTGTTATGGCCTGCACTTCAGAGAAGTAGATACCAAACAGGGGAGGAAATGGGACCGAACACTTTGGGACCCCACTTGTGACTGGTCGCCAGTCTGACTTGGAGTCAGCTACTTTCACACCATGGGTCTATCTGTGAGCCAGTTTGTAATCCACCTAGTGATATAGGGGTTGATGCCTACCTTAGTGGGTTTTCTATGATTCCAGAGTGGAGAATGGTATCAAAGAACCTTGGTCATATCAAGGTAGGCTGTATGACCACCTTGACATCATCCACATCTCTGGTGACTGACTCAAAGAAGTTGACCAGGTTGAGCAGTCATGATCTACCCTCCTCAAATCCAAACTGTGTGGGGTCCAGACTTTGGAGATCCCCTATATCCTTACTTAGTAGGTCCATGATGGTGTGTTCCATAGCTTTCCATATCAGACTCATAAGGCTAATGGAGTGATAGTCCCCAGGGTCTGTAGTCGCTTCTAATTTTAAAGAGATGATTGTAGCAATGCACCATTTGGTAGGGACAATGCCTGAGGTGAGGCTGTGATTGAACAGTGCACACATTTGTGGTGCCAGATCACTCTGTAGTTCATGTAGAACACCACCAGGGATATTCTCAAGTCCCATAGAAGATGTATTCCTGGCCTTGGACAGTGCTATTTTAACCTCTGCAGCAGTAATACTTGGTGTCTGGCAATCTACTGGTATTGTGATTGGTCCTTTGGAGGGGTGAGAGGGGTTAGGTTGGCACTGAATCTGTCTGCCAGTATACTGGCAATATCTGTTGGCTCAGTATAGGAGGCACCATTGTGCAGTAGCTCAGAGAACATCTGGGTATTGGTTTGGAGATTATTCACAT
Organism: Protopterus annectens; assembly: GCF_019279795.1. Taxonomy (NCBI): domain Eukaryota; kingdom Metazoa; phylum Chordata; order Ceratodontiformes; family Protopteridae; genus Protopterus; species Protopterus annectens. Next base: position 707,443,161 of record NC_056749.1, on the reverse strand, counting down.
AACTATTGAAGGGATTGTGTTTTTATTTCCTGTCTGCTGCAATTCTGCTTTCATAGCTAGCTTTAGAGGATTTGATGAGTGATCTCAACCTTTTATTGAGGCCAATAAGGGGGGTTGTTCCAGTCTTGGGACTTCAAATTTTTCCACATCAGTTTATTTGTTCCACTGTCAAGTTTGTGTATGGCAGGGGACCACCACATTGGCTTCCTATTTTGGAGGACATTGTCTTGGTGCTATTGGCCATAGCAAGATCCATGCATATGTGTATTTGTTTATACAGTGCACTGGTGTATGATCTGGTGGTCGTGCAACTATTCTCCATTTGCATGGGTGCCGTGAACTTACCCAACTCTGTTTTAAGGAGTGCAAGGTTAGCTTTGGAGGTGTTTGTCATGGTGGTTACCTTTGCAGGGGGGGTTCAGGGATGTTGATTTCCAAGGTGATTAGTTAGTGGTTGGATCCACACCTCAGTATTTTGAAGTGTGGACCCAACAAGGTCATGTATGTCACCACATACATCAGGGAGAGTTACATCCACCACTCTGATTATTTGTGTGTTGTGGTGTTCACTATGTGCCTGTGCATCCATGCCAGCCTGGAACATGCATCTGATGACTCCTTCTGTGGCACTTGCAACAGTGTCTAGACAAGCAGCGTTCCTCCTGCAAGCACCCCTGTCCATCTTATTGTGTGGGACCTTGCCTGAACTCTGGCTATGGCCAGTATCTACTCTCACACCTGCCATAGTCACCACACTAGCCTGTTCCATGCCACCACCTACCAACTGTCCATCATCTGTGGCCACTAGTGATGGGGTATGTGTGGGCATTGTCACTGTGTGCAGTGAATGTGTGCACAAGGGTGGGATGCCAGCTAATGGCACAGATTCAGCCCCTGACAATTCCACCTGTACCTCAGTATTCCTATGATCACTGGGAGAGTCTGCAGAGATATTGACATTGTTTCAGAAGGAGGGAACCCAGGTCCCATCACCACCTGTGAGAGGAAGACAACATATGTACATTAATACCTGCTCTTTGATGTTGACCAGTACACACACACACACACACACACACACACACACACACACACACACACACACACACACACACGCACTTACGGGTGAAGTGGCACAAATCTGTTACACAGACAAGCACATTACCCACATGGTGATATGCATGACACATGGCTGTCAACATCATGCAATGCAGCCAGTTGGACAACATGTGACTGACAATATAGAGCTCTGGGATATGTGAATAGTGTTAGTGTGTGATGGCCATTCCCCAGCAGAGACTGCAGCCATGTACACATCATTGCTGTCCACCTGTATAGCACAGTGGCAAGTACTACAGAACATACCTCACAACTCTACATATCCTCACAGGATGTTTAGCAGTCCGACTCATATGTCTACTCTATTTCTCATAACCCCTGTGTTTCTCTGTGACATACATGGGATGATCTGAGGAGTGACATCACTGATTAATGACATACATGTGAGTGTCATATCTGCAAACGAGCAGTGAATGTATGGTCACACAATCCCTGTTACACCACCAGCCTTGTAAACTTACAGTGGATATTATAAGTGTACACAACCCTGTTAACATCCAATGTTCTTGTAATACAGAGGATGAGACCACAATAATGCATTCAAATATGTCATCCACCTTCCATGTGACATATGGCCTGTGTAATCCAATCGATAAACAAACACATGTGATACGTGTAAAATATGATGACTGCAATATGTACAATGTGTTGATTGCATATGTGTGCATACTCTTAAAATGATAAGTTGTTGAAGCACCTTGTAAGTGGCTTACAGCATTCACTCTTCTTGTGAAGGTGTCTATCAGTGTGGCACATCCTGACTTGGTCTTATTTGGCCACTCTTCCATGCAAAGGTCACCCAAATCTGTCAGAATGCAAGGGCATCTCATGTGCACAGCCCTCATCAGGTCTCACTGGGGTTTTCTATCTGGTGTAGGTCTAGGCTCTGGCTGGGCCAATCCATACCCATCTTTGTGTTCAGGTGGAGCCATTCTTAGGTAGCTTTGGATGTATGCTGCAGTTTGTTGTCATGTTGAAGGCTGACACACCTCCTCATCCTAAGCGATCTTGCAGATCCTGATGGATTTTGGACAGAAGTGGGTGTTATTAGGAATTGTTCAGAATTCCCACCACCATGACTACAGGCCCTGTTCTGATTGTGGAACAGCAGTCCCACAGCAGGCTGCTGCTACCAATGTGATGCACCATGGGGATGTTGGTGTTCAGGTTATGAGAGGTGTTGCTTGTGCATCACACATACCTGTTGACATTGTGGCTGTGAGGTCGATTCCTAGTCACACCTGTCTTTGGGAGACATGATGTGTTGTATTGGAATTTGTATCCACCCCTGGCTGTTTTTGGTGTGTGGATATGCTTCCATCGTTTGACCCTACCCCATAGGCCAGATGTATGCAGAATATGAGAGAGTGTTCTCACAGGTAGCACAGAACAGCAGTACTAGTAAGGGGTTCCTGCATATCCCTCTGTGTTGCTGTATGTCCCCTGGCAGCCTCACTGCCAGGTCTTGACATGTGTTGTCATTATTTTTTGATGGACATCAGGTTCTTGTCAACAGCACTACTGTCCTATATTCACTCCACCTTTTTTATAACTGTCTCCACTGTGTTCCATGGTGTATGCACTACTGTGGTAATGTTGTTTTACCCCACTCTTGACTGATAGCTTTCAAATATGAGATCCCTTTGCTGCTTTGTACGCTGTCTGCAAGCCATGTCTGTTGGTGTTGCAGGCAACTGAACATATGTCATGGTTATCCCACTTGGAGAGCAAACTGTTATTTGGTGTTAGTCAGAGTGCCTTTACTTGATGGATGTTGTGTACTCAAGCAGACTGTATGCTGTCAGCAGATCACAAGCTGCTGCAATAACATATTCTTTGAAGGGTGTGCACAAATATGCATCCAGCATATTGTGAGGTTTGTATACTCCATATCTGGTGCCCAACAGATTGATTGCTTGTACAGGGGATTGTTCATGTCATAGGTCACATTACAGTTTTGAAAAGATGAGTACTGACATATTGTGGTCTCATTTTGTATAGACATCGCAGACACCTGGCATCTTAACAGGGGTGTGTACACTGTTTATATCCACTATATGACAGTAATGTTTCACACGTGTCCCTACCTTAGGCCGTTTGTCCACCCATTGTGTTGCTCTCTGTCCAGATGTCTTGCACTGACAGACTGTGCGTTATGCTACAGGGATGATACATTCTTATCAGAGGGGCCCCTGTGGTGATCACTGTGATGCAATGCAGTTGACCCCAACACAGGTGAACATGCACATAAAGCAATATGGCTATGTGTGACAGTTTGCATGGCACACTGCATGGCTTTCACATGTCTGGGGTACTGGCAAACCACAATAGTAAAATTGCACACTCAACAGCTGCAGGCTGCCATTCCACGTGCAGACAGGAGGGACCTAGGTAGTTGTGTGAGGGGAATATGGACAGCAGACCCACAAGTGGCATTGGTACAGGATGGCTGCAGCATGTGTGCACATGTAAAGTACAACCCCCCAATACTACACAATTTTCTATCCTTCACCATAGATGTGCATGACTGTGCATTAGAAATCCCCATCCACAACTGCAATATGACTTGACACATGTACGTAGATACTCTACAATTACAAGTATATCTGCTACACTAGTCTAGTAATCTACATTGGGGCCCTAACTGCACACTCCTTGTCCATTGTCTGGGTGCCAACCACCTCCAGTATGTGGGGGGTCTGTACTCTGCTGTTGTACTGGGATGGGTGCCCCAAGGTACCCGTGGAGCTCCCCGGTGAGTACCAGTGATGCTGCAAGGCCAGGTTCATGCCTGTGGCTGTGCAGTCCCTGGCCACTGCAGCAACCCTTTACCAGGCATGGCATACGAGGTCACTTTCATGATGCCAGACTTGCTCTTATGTACATGTGTGTAGGCCAACATCATTTACATTATGGCATGGTTGTGTAGTATGGCTTCTACGATTCTAATTGTCTGAACCACTGAGAATGTTGACCTTTGCTGATGCAACACAGCACCTGGGAGACATAGCAAGGGAGACACATCATAGGACCTCATACATTTGGCAAACATATGTACAGAACCTGCACATCTACATTGAATACCAGTAGCCACTACTCACAAACAAACCATACCCCTGTAATATATCAGAGCTGTATCTGCATGCATTGCACTTCTGGCCCTGAGGTGTCATATTCCCCCCATGAGGCCTACTTAATTTCCTACTCCTGTACTCCTCATTCATGTCTGTGTCGAGGGATGACATTAGCCATCTTCCATGTGAATGTGGAGTGGATGGTGCCAAGCCTTGTTGTGACTACGGTGTGTAATGTTGCTGGGTACACATATCTGAGGTCATGTAGGATGCAGACAGGGATGTTATCAGGTGCCATGGATACCTACATTTGTTGCCTTTCAGTAGGCTATATATACCTGCTCACTGGTGATAAGGGCAGGGGTGTGGGTGCTGTGCATATCCAGCTATTGTGCTGATGAGCCAGGGAGTGATGTTTGCCCTAAACCTATCTGCAGCAGGTTGCCTATAGCTATGTTGTGTGTATATGTGGCCTGATTCACCACCATTACAAGATGGGCTGGTATGTGGCCTCAGAGACTGCAGACATGTGAAGATGGCCTTGTGATTGGCCTTGGTGGATGTGTCCAATTTGTACTCATAGTTAGCCTTACAGTACTCCACCTGTGACCTCATATGCTTGATCAGACAAAAGCTGACTTGATGCCAGGTTGGTGCGTGCTCCTGATTTGGCCTGTGCAGCCAATCTAGGGACCAGTTCTGTGGTTTGTATATTGCTGCTGTCCACCACAAGCATTCAGCCTACCTTGAGGGGATTGATGCTATCCTGTCAGGTATTGCTGGGGCTATACAGCTATGTAGGTTCCCACATAGTATTGTGCAGTGGGCCTGGACACAGCTGCCAGTTCCAACATATGGGATGCCCTTCATGTAGGCTGTGCCCATTTACCTGGCCTATGCAGGGGACATTACAGAGGTGTGGGGGCTACAGCTTCACATACGGTAGGTGGAATTACCTCACAGGACAGGACATGTGGAGACAGCCCAGAAACAAGAAGGACAATGCTCCAAAGTTTCATACAGCTTGTATGTCATTAACGTTGTTATATACATAGGGGTTGCTACATTGACAGGGTTTGTGTGGAGATGCATTTACTGGGTGACTTGACATCCAACAGTGATATGCCTCTGACATAGCTCTCAACTGGCATGCTGTTCACAGACTGGCCAGATGTTTGCCTATTATGCTTGGTCTGTTCCTCGACCAACATCTGTTTTTGTGGGAGTGGTAGGATCATGTGAGGATTGTAGTCAGTACATGTTGTCATCCATTGGTGTTGCACACATCATGTACTTCAGGGATGTGATGTTGTAAGAAAACACGTAACAGCAGCTATTGCCTCAATTTGTAACTCCATTATGTGTGATATATCCCTCTTTCCAGCCACCTATTCCATATGTATGCCATGCATTGCCCAGATGTCCTGCACTATGAGGTGCAGAGGTATGGTATATCATTAATTACCAAATGCACACCAGTTAGCATGACAATGACCTGGCAGACTCCTGGCCATGGCATGCAGTGGTAGCCAGGGCTATACATCCATACACTGGTAATTCTGTGGAAATCTGCACATGTGACAGTATGTCTGTCTGGCCATTATGAACAGACTGCCAAGGTTGTGTAGCAGTGTTGTGTGTTTATGTTTTTTAGGCTGGGTAGGAAGAGTAGCAGCTGTGAGTGCCATACATCCTTTACCTATCTAACTCTGCATGCTGCTACAGCTGCTGGTGGTCTATCAGGTCTGTATGCTTGTATGGGCTGACTGTAACATGTCATGTAGCACCTCCAGATTCCCAGTACACTGTGGCTTGGGCCAGTATATGTAGGGGTAATGTGTGAGTGTCAAACAATATGTAGTTGTTCTCACAGTATTATACTGTCATGTTCAGTTTGCTTACTGGTATGTTGTTGTCACTGTGGTGCACTTGTTTGGGGGTATGCAGTTTCACACCAGTGTCTGTGTTCCACTAGTATTACATCCCTGTACTGCCTGTTATATTTGCTACTGCATGTGTACAGCACCAGAGCATGACCTGGGTAGTGTTATATCAATCTGATTGTAGTTTGGACATTGCTCGGTAGCTCAGTGTAGTTTCTCTACTGTTGTGTTATGTCCACATATTCATAGGATGTCCAGTTGTATGGCCAATATCTTTGGTCTGGTCCCCATAACTGTTATGCATGACACATCAATGGGATGATGTGGGGACTTAAGTCAGTCAGTAATGTGAAGCAACTGAGTCCTGGTATTGTGATATTTCAGTTGATATATTTTAGGACATACACTGTTACTACATGAATGTTCTCAGATTATCTACTGACATATTTTGTACAGGTCCCTATTTTCATGCCTTTGACCACCCACTTTGTCAGGTTTAGTCCAAATTCATTGCATTAAGGGGTTCTGAGCATACCTCTCCACAGCCAGATTTTCCACAGAATGTCCAGATGTTTGGTCCATGTTTGTTCAGTTCCACAATTTATTTCTATTTGTCTGGTAAATCACGGTGATGATACAAGGATTTATGTCAGTTAATATATGACATGACATGTCAGTTCCCATCATCATATCATTCAGTGATTGTCTGCGGAAACACACACTGTCGCTATAACACGTCTTCGTTTGTAACAACAATTTTCTGACTATGTACATATATGTGGCCCATCCCCCCCTTTACAGTCTTTGTACAGGTTCTTTGCACTAACAGGTTGGGAGGGGTGGTTCGGAGACATAACTGCACTGCATGTTTTATATATATATATATATATATATATATATATACATATATATATATATATATATATATATATATATATATATATTTTTTTTTTTTTTTTTCTTCCGTTATATTTAATATATGTATATCTATATTATGACTGTACATTTTTTTATATGTTTCATCTGACACACATATATATATATATATATATATATATATATATATATATATATATATATATATATATATATATATATATATATATATATATATATGTGTGTGTGTGTGTATAGTCTATATACAACACACAAAGGGTTCCGCCACACTTTCCCCCTAATATTGTATGCCTCTATGGCATGATATATTTGAAAAATCAAGAGTAATTCCTCTATCTCATCTGGTGTACTGGTACATTCCTCTGATAAAAATGTTCAGAGTCATAGGTTCAACACTTGGGACTGCTGTTTTTTTTTGTTAATGTTAAATGACCTGAATGCAGGATATGTTCGTTAAAGCACGACAACATCTCACAGGTCAGAGAGTATAGTGGTAAGTTGGTGTTGTTGTTGAGGACAACGTCCTTGGTTTGAAACTTGGAAGGGCTGACTATTTTGTTGCTGGGCAGAACAAGTTCTGAGGGATACAAACTGATTAAGGCACATTTATGCATATATGTATAATGTTAAATTTAAGCAATAACCCACAGCTGGGTGTGGGTAATGCTGGATTTACCCACAGTTGGTGTGGTTTGGTCATGAGGGCAATGCTCTCATGACCATACAATGCCAACTGTGGGTAAGTCCAGCATTGCCCGGACCCAGCCGTGGGTTATTGCTATTATACAATGACATTATTTAAGTAAACAATACTTACCTTTCTTAAATAATGTCATTGTATCATGCCTCCATGGTGCCCTTCCACAGTTTTCCAGTATCCTGGGCCATTTCTGATGTACTGCACATGCATAACGGACATGTTCCCATACTTATACAGTACATCAGTGCTGTGCAGAGGTAGCAATATAGATAGGGGGATCTCGATTGCTTTTTTAAACACATCTCAGTATGTTATATGAGGTGATGAACTCGTATAACATAGTGAGTTATATTAAAAAGGCAACAGAGATCTTCCTTTCTCTGTTGAGAGGAAGAGCTCCATTGCATTTTTTTATGATATCTTGCTATGTTATACAAGTTCTTCAACTTGTCACACATAGCAAGATATGTTCAAAATACAGAGGAGATCTTCATTTCCCCATTGCTATCTCTGCAGACTGGAAATACACACAGGTGATATACAAATGGAAACAGTCCAGGCATCTGGACCTTTTTCCATTTGCATACTCTTGGAGTTACAACAGGCACTCTGTTTGGGTTGGCCAATTAGCGTACTCATTTCTGTATGTTAATGGCCAGTCATTGTATGATATACAATTAAATATTTATGTACACATTTATACTTTGACATTTACCTTCCATGATATCTCCCTATGTGCTTTCATTACATTATATTCTTGTGTGATTATACTATATGGGGCACGTGTGTTTATATGGGAGGTTCACAGCTTTTCTACACTGACATCTCACTTTTGGAACTGCTACTCTACCCTGGTTGACAAAAATAATTGGTACATAATTTACATTTACTAAAATAATTTTAACACTAGTTTCTCATGATAAAATAAATTGTTTGTCTTGGGATTCAAACTCTGCATGTTTGCATGTAAAGCTGTAACTCTAACCACTACACTATAATGGCTTGCACATTTTCATTATCTATTTTCATTTAACTCCTATGGGATGTTTAAGCTGTAATGTACACACCCACTTACCTACACTTGAACATTCATTAGGGCATTATATACAAGGATATATTATTATTATTTTCTGTAGGTTATGGGGTGTGTATTGTGGTGTTGTGACAACTATTTGGGACTGTGTTTGTGACATAATGAAATGATTGGGCTTTCAAGATTCTGTGCATGTTTCATGCTGATGCATGACATATTCAGTATGGGCTTTATGTATTTTGTGGGGCTGAGGTTGTGCTTGTGTACACTTGGGGGATTTATCCCTTGTTATGTATGCATTTGCACACATTTCCTGCTTCTGCAGACTGCAGAAGTCCCATATGGTACTTTAGCAATACAGAGGGTGTGTCACAGAGGCTGAACACATCCCCTGTATTGCTTTCCTACTGCTGTTTTTTTTTTTTTGTCCAGCGTTCGCGGACACTGAAATGCTTCTATTTTGCTTTTCAGTGTCTGCGGACACTGAAATACTGGCATAATATTAGAGCTAAGCTCTAATATTATCCCAGTATGGCTTTGGAAGTGCTGTCTGGTACTTTCTGAGCACAGGGGGTGTATTTAGTGTCCATGCTCTGCACAGACATGCCCTCTGCGCTCGCACACAGAACCGTGTCTGTTTTAGTGCATGGCAGCGTGCCTTCATACATATGCATGGCTGCAGGAATAAGCTATTCCTGCACGAAAGTTTACTGAATATGGGGGAGTATTATTTCAGATTTATAGACTTACATTGCCTTCTTATGGAAATAGTGCTTGAGAATAATGTATTTATGTTATGAGGTGAAATATACCTACAGAAGGATGGTGCAGCTATGGGCAGTTCCAGTGCCAGTAGCTACATCAGTAATGTCATGGGTATTTGGGAAGAAGAACATATTCTGAATTATGCTTATTGTCAACATATCCATGTTTATTGTAGAGTTGTTGATGACTTGTTTATGGTTTGGAAAGGAACTGAAGAAGAGTTACATTTGTTTCATGCGAATTTGAATATGACTGCACATTTTTCAAAAATCAGTATGAATAAGTCAGTTAAAGAGATAGAGTTTCTAGATGTTTATATTATAAAAGATCAAGATGGCTTCTTAAATACCAGGGTATTTAGGAAAGCATGTCATAGGAGCACATATCTGCATTGGCAAAGTATGCATCCCACACATTTTTAGAAATTTCAGTAAAGGTCAAGGGATGAGGGCTTCTAGATTAAATGATAGTGGGGGAGGTTTAATGCAGGAATTGAACTCACTGAAACTAAGATTCAGGGAGAGAAGTTATAAAGAAAGAGAGGTCAATAACATATTAGGCAATATGTTAGAGTTAAGAACAACAAAGGTGAAACCTTATTTCATTGAAGGTCTTTGTCAGAGAGCCAATTCACATACTAATATCTCATTGATAAGAATGCCTATAGTATATTCAAGCAATGTCAGACAAATAACAGGGATATTGAGGAAACATTGGCAGATACTGGAAACAGATCCTGAGATTAAATCAGTAGTTGGCGAGAAACCTCATTTTCTTTTAAAAAATAAAAAAAATCATTAAAGAGGATGTTATGTTATCCCAAAATTGTGGAAATACCACTAGATATTCAACATGTGCACGGAACATTCCCATGCTCTAAATGCAATTACTGTAAGTATATTGGCTCCTCTAATAGCTTTAGACATCCAGATACAGGTAATCAGACAATTTTTAAGGTAATGGCTGATTGTAGCACATGCCATTTAGTGCATTTAGCATACTTTAATATTTGTGTGTCTTTCTATATAGGCAAACCTGACAGACACCTACTTGACTGTATAAGGGAACACATACATAATATAAATACTGGGTCAACTACAAATGTGTTAGCAAGACATGTCATACAGCATAACTCATGACACAGTTTTAAGTTTTTAGCCATGGAAATAATAAAACCTAATGAGTGTGGGGGTGATATTAGGAATATGCCTGAAACATTGCAGATGAGATGGATCAACCAGATGAGAGCTAACTGAAGGCGAGGTTTGAATGAGAACATTTCTAGAAACCCTGTCCTGAAAGCTAGAAATAAATGTAAGTAAGGCATTGTGAAATGTATATTGTTTGTTGGAAGGGATTATGTATATTGTGATATTGTGATATTTATATAGATTTTTACTATATATGATGTTTAAATAATTTTAGTTATTATAGAATTAATTACTGGTTTGTTTTTCCAGCTGGGTGTAGTGTAATGGTGTCTGATGAAGCAGTGTTTTGTAACTGCAAAAGTGCTCACAAACAATAAATGCTTCTGAATTTTTCAAGGTTTTTGCTTTATGCTGAGAGCCTTTGCCTTAGTTTGGTTCACTCTGTTTATTGTTTTGCTATATATACATATATCTATATATATCTATATATATATATATATATATATATATATATATATATATATATATATATATATATATATATATATATATATATATATATATATATATATATATATATATATATACAGACACACACACGTATGTGTGTGTGTGTGTGTATATGATATATATATATATATATATATATATATATATATATATATATATATGTATTTATATATATATATATATATATATATAAAACATTTTTTTTTTTATCAAAGCCAGAATGTACCCCACCCCTAGCACTGGTCCCTTGGCAACTGTCTTGGTAATCTTTTGCTGGATCCAATTCTGATGTCAGTTAAGTGAATCACAATTATTCCTAGAAAAACCTAGAGAAATAGCATAATTCCCTTTGATTTGTGTTGAGGTTGATGTGGGTGTGATCTAGGTAGTAGAATATTCAGTGATTGAGTTCTCTGGTTAGTGTGCACACATCATGGGTCCACAGACATGTAAACACGTTACAAGTCAGCAGAAGTTAAATGTAGCACAATGGTTTACCAGACAATAGTAAGGTCATTCATGGTAAAAATGATGCAATACAATTGGCTTAAGTAAGTCAGAGAAAACCCTATGGAAAGTACAATGTATAACTATTTAAAGTCAGTGGTTTCTGCCATAAAATCACAATGCTTAATTAGTTTTGAAATATTAGTTTTTCAGCATGAATTTTCTATTTTGCTTTAGTCACTTTTAACCCATTCATTACATTTTTTTTATATAACCACCTAGTCATCATCATAGTAGTCAGCGGAAGAATTTCCTCTCACTTCCTGTCCCACAATCCTTTTTTCACATTTTTTTCAGTTAATTAATTCATTATTTATTATTTTTTTACATTTGTTTACTGGGTAGTGTCCATCTGGGCTAGGGGCCTGTTTTCAGTGGACATCCGGGGAGATGAGCTTTTTGACAAAAACATAGCAAAGAAAAAGCTAAACAAATTATTTATATGAAAGAGGCAATATACAATTTCAGAGTGCAGATAAGTGAAATACAAAATGCACAAAAAAAGAGGTAAAATACAGTATCTAGGTTCAAGCAGGTGATATGCAAAATATATGCAAAATAAAAGACTGTTCACAATCCTCTTTTGATATATATATATATATATATATATATATATATATATATATATATATATATATATATATATATATATATATATATAGGTTCATAGGTAGGTACTAGGCTATTGGCCCTCGGGCCTATATAAGCCTAGCCAAAAAGGTACCCTGGCTTTTGCCACCCAGGAAAATTATTTTCCTGTGCCCCTGTCAAGCAGAGCCACAGAAGTGATCCCAGAGGTGAAGTTCCTATTTCCCATCCAATCATCAAGATTTTTCTTGAAGAGTGTTAATGAGGAGCTCTGTTTGACATAGATAGGTAGTCTGTTCCAGAGTATGGGAAGTCTCTGGGACAGGAATCTATCCCTCCAGCATGTTCTGTTTATTGTGGTGACAAGGTTTAGGTCCCTAGAGCATGTAGCTCAGAGGGACTGGGATTTCTTTAAGTGGAGCATGTCCAACAGCTCTGGGTTTGGCGTAGCTTTGAATGTTAGGCAGAGATTGCCTCTGAGTAGGCGATATGTGACGGAGTAAAGCTGGAGTTTTTTGAGACGGTCTGCGTAGGGCATCTGTTTGAGGCCAGTAATCCTCTTTGTGAGGTATTTCTGTAGCTTTTCCAGTTATTGTAGATGTCTTGTGAGGTACATACCAAATGGGGCATTGTACTCTATAATGGGTCTAATGAGTGATGAGTAGAGGGGAACAATGCCCTCTTTTTTTTTCTGGATGAGAAACCATTTGTGATGAGGTGTACCACGTAGAAGGATTTCCTGACCACTGTGGTGATGTGATTATCAAAGGAGAGACTACTGTCCACCTGTGCCCCAAGGTCTCTTATCACATTTTCAAGTGTTAAGTAGACTACCGCTTATGTGGTAGTTCATGGGTACAGAGTTTTTACCAAAGGGGATGACAATGCACTTTTTGGCATTGAGCTTGAGGCCATGGCTTTGACACCAGGCATATGTCCACATCATTAGGAGTTTTGATTATGGCTCCTAGTTTGCAGTCATTTGTGAACTTAGTTAGCCAAAGACCTTCTGTGTTAGCCTGTACTTCAGAGAAGTAGATACCAAACAGGAGAGGACCCAGGACTAAAGCCTGTGGTACTCCACTTGCCACTGGTCTGAAGTCAGATTTGGAGTCTGCTAATTTCACAGTATGGGTTCTGTCAGTAAGCCAATTGGCAACCCATCTTGTGACATAGGGATTTATACCTAGTTTAGGGAGTTTATCTCTAATTCCAGAGTGGGGGATGGTGTCAAAAGCCTTGGTGAGATCTAGATAGGCTGTGTGAACCACCTTACCCTCATCTATGGCTTTGGTGACTGCTTCAAAGAAGTCTATCAGGTTTAGGAAACATGCTCTGCCTTTTACAAACCCAAACTGTGTGGGGTCCAGAGTTTGGAAATTACCAATGTCTTTGTTTATGAGTTCCATGATATGTTCCATGGCCTTGCAGACCAGGCTCGTTAGGCTAATGGGGCGGTAGTTCCTGGGGTCTGCCATGGCTCCCCCTTTGTGGAGTGGGATAACAGTCACGGTGCACAATTCAATGGGCACAAAGCCTGAGGTGAGGCTATGATTGAACATGGTACTTAGGTGAGGTGTCAGTTCATTCTGTAGTTCATGTAGAATGTAGCCTGGGATGTTGTCAGGTCCCATGGATGCTGTGTTCTTGGCTTTGGAGAGTGAGGTTTTTACCTGTGCAGCCGTGATTACATGAACTTTGCATTCTTCCGGTATAGAGATGGGCCCTTTAGGGGGTGGGGGGTAAAGTTAGCACTGAATCTATCTGCCAGGATGTTGGCAATATCAGTTGGTTCTGTATATTTAGTGCCATTGTGTTGTAACTCAGAGCAGATCTGAGTGTTGCCATTGGTGGCGATTTCTTTTCATAACTAGCTTTGGAGGATTTTATGAGGATCTCAGCTTCTTACTGAGGCTGACCAGGGAGTTCCTCCAATCATGGGATTTTACTCTTTTTTGCAACAGTTTCTTTCTTCTGTTGTAGATTTTGTTTATGGCAGAAGACCATCAGATTGGCTTCCTTTTTTTGGAGGATTGCATCTTTGTTATGTTAGGGATAGCACAATCCATGCACTTGTGTAAGTGCTTATAAAGTGCATTTGTGTAGGACTCAGCAGTCGTACCTCTATTGTCCATCTGCATGGGTGTCGTGAAGTTTGCCACTTCTGTCTTAAGAAGAGTGAAGTTGGCTTTGGAGAAATTTTTTACTGTTGTTTCCCTAATGGGGGGTGGGGGCGGGATGTGGATGTCTAGGGTGATTAGCTTGTGGTCGGATCTGACCAACGAGGAATTGACCTCTGGTGTGGAACACTTGTCACCCATGTTGGTAATGACCAGGTCTAGGATACTGCTGCCACTGGTGGGGGTGTGGATAAGTTGATCCAAGGCATTGGAATTTATGAATTCCAGAAAACGTTGAGCAAAAGAGTTGGTACATGAGTAGTTTTCCCAGTTAATGGTGGGGTAGTTGAAATCGTCCATTATCAGGGTGTTAGGTTGTACCCTAATATTTTCCAGTGTATCAAGGAAAGAGGAGTGGGAATCCTGGGGCATGGTGGGGGGTCTGTATCAAGCTACAATTTGGATTGTGTTCTTGCCCAGAGTTAGTTGCACTTGGATAATCTTGGATGCATTATGCTGAGCAACTAGCTTGGAGGTGTGGATATCCTTAATGAATATAAACACACCTCCGCCTTTAGTGTTTCAGTCCGGGTTAGGTGGCCGAAAGGTGTGATATGAATTATAGCCTGGTAATGAAGGGGTGCTATCTGGGGCTTTGAATCAGGTCTCTATCACTGCACAGATGTTGATGTCCTCCATTTTAAGGAGTGCCTCAAGTGACTGCATTTTGAGGTTTAGACTTCTAGCATTGAGTAGCATTACACTCAGATTTTGCTTGCTTGTACCTGTTACGGTGGTCAATTTGTCATTTGAACCTTGCCTAAAAAAGGCACTATAGGGGTGGCAAGAGCCTTTGCCAGTATCCGGAATCCCAAGGGTGACAGGTGCAGTCCATCTCTGGAAAAGCATTATGGTCTGTCAATCATGTCATCCCAGGCAGACAGATACTAAATTCTCTTAGAATGACACCAGAAGCTTAGCCAATTGTTGAAGTCAGTCATTTTGTCCTTGTACTGTGGTATCATTCTGTGATGGCAGGATGCTACTCAGGGCTAGGGTCATACCTGCCTGGGTTACAGAATCTGAGAGGTCCTCCATGTCTCTTTTCATGTAGTCCAGGGAGGTACATCTCAGGTCATTCACACCAACATGGACAATGACAGAGTCCTATTTGTACTTGTTGTGGAGTGACCTGAGTGTGTGTGTTATGTGGCAGATCCTGACACCCGACAGGCAGTTGACTAACTTTCTCCTTGTTTAGCCTGGTGAGTGGA
Organism: Protopterus annectens; assembly: GCF_019279795.1. NCBI lineage: Eukaryota > Metazoa > Chordata > Ceratodontiformes > Protopteridae > Protopterus > Protopterus annectens. Next base: position 707,427,543 of record NC_056749.1, on the reverse strand, counting down.
ACATCAGGGTGCCTGACTATAGAGTCACCTATGACTAGAGTGTTGGGTACACTATGCCTTATGGGCTGTAGTTGAGTGGCACACTGAGTTTGTGGGCTATGTGTCATTTAGGTTGTGTTGGGGGGTGCAGATTGCTTGCATTTCTGCTTTGGAGGTCTCGGTTGTTTGGGCATATTTTTATTGAGGGCCTCCGCTAATGTAGGCATGTGTTTTGTGCATCTATGTGTGTGTTTTGGTGGTGTAAGTTTTGAGGGACTATGTGATGAGTGTGGTGTGGTGCAAGTGTTTACCTTCTCCTCTTGACTGTCTAGTACAGTCTTAGGTGAAGGGAGCTTTGCTTCCAGTTTGGCTATATAAGTGCATCTCTCACAGGTTGCAGTGTTGAGTGGTAGGAGGAGAAGGTTGTCTGTGTACATGAGGCAATTGCTGCATTGCCCCAAGATGCCCAGATGCATCAGGTAGAAAGGAGAAAACACCGGGAGCTGACCTTTAGACATGCCTGGATAGGTGCTTATTTATTAAATACTAAAAACTGTTTTCCTCTAGACAAGTGAGGAAAGTTGAGTGCTGTAGTAATTTGTAGCTTATTTAGTGCTTACAATGAGTTCTGAACAGGTGCAGAGTTCAAAGAAACAGATTTGAGTGCTAAAACTAAAAAGCTGGCTAGCTGTAAGGCAAAATTTGAAGAGCAGACTTTATGGCACTGGGAATAGTTTAACTCTAGTTAAGCGGGGGGGATGCCTCAGGAGCTTACAAACAGTCCTGGATACAGCAAATCTGTATCTGGACTAGACTTGTTACAGGAAAGGGGGGAAACGAGCTTAGATTTTTTTTTCAGTAAAGTGGAATGGAGAATGCTGGAACAGAAGTTAATTCAAGGTTAAGAATCTGAGTGGGTTGGCCTTCACAAATGTTCTCTCTCTATTAGGTTGAATGAACTAATGACACTAGACTGGGAGGAGTGTCCTAGATCAAATATACAGTATGGGCAGGCAACTGCAAAGCCACCAAGTATAAGAACACCACAACAATACGGAGGGGGGTGGGAAATTAAAACTATTACAGCTACTAACTGTAGCCACTAAATGAAAGTTTTAAACAGATCAAGGAGCAAGTAGACTCTAGAGAATGCTTTTAACTGAAAACAGACTAGACTAGAACACAGAAATCTCAAAAAATCAAAAATGCACAGAAAAGCATGGATAGAGCACTCACAAACAGAAAATACAACTCTCAGTATGAAAAAGCAGTTTACAGTCAAGTAATTCAGTAAACATACAGAGTAATGAAACAGTATTTAGCAATGAAAAAATACAGTTAAAACAGTATAAAACAGTACATAAATGCAGTGAAACAGTAAAAAAGCTTTATAACAGTGCAAAATGTAGTAGATTAACTGTATAGCACAATTATAAGTGTTATAGAAGTGCAATTCAATGAAATAAGTGTTAGAAATAACTTATCCTGCTCTTTTAATCTTAAGGAATTTCTGCTTAGTTTCAGTAATGAATTATGATAAACAGCCTGATAAATGCAAGCAATATATATATATATAGTTATATATATATATATATATACAAACAATATATATATATATATATATATATATATATATATATATATATATATATATATATATATATATATATATATATATATATATATATACAAACAATATATATATATATATATATATATATATATATATATATATATATATATATATATATATATATATATATGTATATATGCATTTAGTAATGGGTAAGAGGTAAGGAAGAACAGGAAAATTACATGATGAAAGTTCTCAAAAGGTTGCTATAATAGAGAGGAAGAGAGAAATATATAGTTGGGACCGTTGGAATTTTTGAATAGAGGTAAGTCAGGATGAAGGCGTTAACCTGGATGGGTGCAGGAGCATAGCCAGTGGTTAGTGAGATGTTCTTTTAAGAGTAGTTTAAATTTATGATTGTCAGGATTTTTAAGTATATGCTGGGGCAGTAGGTTCCAGGAGTTGGATATTTTATTTATTAGCATAAAGACAGTCACTACAGGAGGTTTTTTTTTTTTTACATTAAGGAGTAGTTTATCAGAAGATCTCAGGCACGTGGGGTTAGCGTTTGGTTCAATGAGGTTGAGGACAGCTGGGCATTTCTGATACTTTCTTAATAGCTCTTACTTACCGGATACATTTTCTTCACCAGTTGTTTTAAATTTGCCCCAAAATATGCTGCCTTGACTTCATACTGAAAACTACACCGACTCCAGACCTGTACTACAATTTGTCTTTTACTTTCTTTAGCTGTTACAAAACTTACATACCAGGTGCTAAGTGCATCAGCATGTCAACTTTTGCTACTATTGCATATGCTACTTCAATCATCACTAGTCATTTTTACTTTTGAAGATGTTCCCTACTAACCTTCACTGTAACAAAACATATATTTGTTTCTGAAAAAGGTGAATAGGGTTTAAATATCCCATTCATTGAATAAGTTGTCAATGAGGATTTGATGATACAATGCATATATTATGACAGCATTCAGCATTTTATAGATAGAAAACAGATTTGATGTATGTGCCTTTTGCCATACCTGATATAAGGATAATAAGCATTCTCCCATTCTGTTCTAGATGTTTAAGAAAAAATGTTAGAGTCTCT
>NC_056749.1:707279881-707422381 GCF_019279795.1 Protopterus annectens | reverse complement strand
TAATGAGATATGTTGAAAACACAACAGAGATCTTCTTTTCTCTGTTGACAGGAGGATCTCCATTCCATTTTTTTAGGATGTCTTGCTATGTTATATGAGTTCTTCAGCTCATAACACATAGCGAGATATGTTTGTAAATACAATGGAGATCTTCATTTCCCCATTACTATCTCTGCAGACTGGAAATACAAACAGGTGGTATACAAATGGAAATAGTCCCGGCATCCAGACCTTTTTCCATATGCATACTCTAAGATTTACAACAGGCAATCTTTTTGGGCTGGGCAATTAGCATACTCATTTTTGTATGTTAATGGCCAGTCATTGTGTAATATAACATAAATATTACACATTTATACTTTTACATTTACCTTCCATGACATCTCCCTATGTGCTTTCATTACATTATATTCCTGTGTGACTATACTGTATGGGGCATGTGTGTTTATATGGGGGTTTCACATCTCTGCTACACTGACATCTCACTTTTGGAACTGCTACTCTACCCTGGTTTGCAAAAAACTAATTGCTACATAGATTACATTTACTAAAATAAGTTTAACACTACTTTCACATGATAAAATAAATTGTCTGTCTTTGGACTTGAACCCTGAACACGTGCATGTAAAGCTAACCACTACACTATCATGACTTGGACATTTTCCCTTATCTATTTTCATTTAACTCCTATGGAATGTTTAAGCTGTAATGTACACACCCACTTAGCTACACTTAAACATCCCTTAGGGCATTATAAACAGGGATATATTATTATTATTATTATTATTTTCTGTAGGTTATGGGGTGTGTATTGTGGTGTTCTGACAACTACTTGGGGCTGTGTTTGTGACATATTGCAATGATTGGGCTTTCACGGCTCTGTGCATGTTTTATGCTAATGCATGACATGTTCAGTATGTGCTTTATTTCTTTTGTGGGGCTGGGGGTGTGCTTGTGAACACTTGGGGGATTTATCCCCTATTACATCTCTGAACCTCCTAGAGCAAGAAATCTGGACAAAGCCTAAAATGATGGGGGGAGAAATAGGGACAGATTTTAAATATTTCGCTTACAAATGTAGATAGTTGATAGAATAATAGATTTTGCATTAACATGAATTTTCTGAAGAACGTGGCGTGTTAGACACAAATGTTTGTCATTACGTAATGGCTTAAATTCTCAGCTATTTGCCAGAAAGGAACAGATTGCAGGAGGAACACACCAAAAATATGAGGCAAACATCTGGACATTCTGTGAATATCTGTACAGTTGAGAGGTTTGTTTGTAAGGGCAATATTTAATATCTGTCCCTATTTGTCCCCTCATCATTTTAGGCTTTGTCCAGATTTTATGCTCAAAGAGGTTGAGTGGTATGTGTGCAGACTGCAGAAGTGCCGTATGGTACTTTAGCAATACAGGGGGTATGCCACAGAGGCTTTTCTACTGCCTTTTTTTTTCAGTGTTTGCGGACACTAAATTGCTTCTATTTTGCATTTCAGTGTCTGTGGACACTGACATACTGGCATAATATTAGAGCTAAGCTCTAATATTATGACAGTACAGCTTCGGAAGTGGCGTACGGAACTTTCTGAGCACAGGGGGTGTATTTAGTGTCCTTGATCTGCACAGACACACCCCCTGCGCTCGCACACAGAACCATTTCCATTTTACAGCACAGCAGCGTGCCTTCATACGTATGCATGACACGCTGCAGTGCTGCACGGGAATGGTCCAGCTATTCCTGCATGGAAGTTTACTGAATCCAGGAGATGGTGTTTTATCTGCTGCAAATAAAATCTTCCAATTCAACTCTTTCACTTCTAATAAATTAATATCTCCAGTAAAAGGTTTCTTATTTGCACAGTTCAATGCAAAAAAAATAATTTTTTTAAAAGTCATTACAATGTTGGATGTATTTAACCAAAGCATTAGTAAAATCCTTCATCTAAATTGCTAACAAATGCTCATATATTCTTTTAGAGATTTTTCTAATTGTTTTTCTTACATAAAATCCTACACAGGTTTTTCAGGTAACTTGATACACTACATATGTGGTGGTGCGTGTGGACTGTTTTTAGCCCAAATTTATTTTTTAGAATGTTTTAAAATGACATTCGAACCTTCATTAATATAGATGCAGATGACTTCTGGCAGCAGAACATACCACAACTCTCAGAATGGTATTGGCATTGATAAAGTGAGAATTCCCAAAAGCTTTGTGTGCAACTGAATAAATGATTTCATTAATTCACTGGCTTTGAGCTCCGGTGCTTTTGTGTACTTTTGATATTGTTTTTACCATTGAGATCATTTACAAGGCTCTTTTGACCTTTTTGTCTTAGTTATTGGTATGATAAAAAATCATGAAAGGTTAACAGCCATCATCATTAGTGTTCCCTATTAACCGTTCACTTCACATACAAATATGGAGTTTAATGCTAAAAAAGTAAGAGGCTATACATTTTGGTAACACAAACCCCAGATATTCTTGCTCCCTACATAATGTAAAATTTCAGCTAGAAAACAGTATAAGGGATTTGGGAATCAAGATAGATAAAGAACTGACAACATGTTGAATGTAATTAGAATGTGTTACTGTGGTATCAGAGATCTATTATTAATTATTACTAGTAGAGTGGAAAGAATTATTCTTCTAATTTATAAATCGGTATTTAGACCTGCTGTTGAGTAGTATGTGCTGTGCCAGTCTGTGCTTAAAATCACACAAGAATGAATAGGTTAGAACGAATACAAATGTCATTTGTCAGGAGTTAGAAATTATAGACTGATAAGGGGTGACCTTGTACTGATATTTAAATGCATGTATAACAACAGGTTTGCTGCATTGATGAGAGAAAGATGAAAGAACACTGCTTGGAAGCTAGGAACAATAATATGTTTGTGGTCTTTAAACTGGCAGGAACTGCCTAAATGAGAAGATCATTTCACACTACGTCAGTTTTGTGGTAGAATTCTCTTCCCATTCACATCATTATAATGGAACTATTAGACGCTTCTAAGAAGGCTCTAGGGGTTCTGCATCTACTTCTACCCTATATTCTCTGTTTTCCTTAAGAGGGGAGTAATAATGCAGCTCTGACAAATACTTTACATTAAGAAAGTTATTGATTATGGATGTGGCTATTTTATTATTAACTTTACATTAATCCATGCTTTTTATGCTGACTTCATTCCTATGGTACTGCAAGCAAACTCTCCTAATTGTATCACTCTCCAGCATATGCCTTTTACACTAAATACTGAGTTTTTGACTTGCACATTCCTCCTGTAATGTGTTTTGCAAGGCTTGCTTTTTCATTGCCATTGCTGTTGCAATGGTCTTCATTATTTATTATGTTTTTGATGTCTGTATCTTGTTTTTGCCACACTGGTCCAGTTTGGTGGCTGAAAATCATCCTTAGAGCAGTCTATTTAACTGGTTAACAGATGTTGACTATATTAACAACTGTTTTGAATTTAGAGTTTATGATCCAACTTTGACAGGAGGAAAAGCTCTGTGAAGGAGTGTATTAGCCTTAGAGGTTAATAGTAGACACCGAACACTGAAGTTCTGAGATACCATAAAAGCACTCTAAAGCTTTACGAATGACATCATACTCTTGGGGAAGATCCTCTGATAAACTCAGACAATCATTTTCGAAGGAAAGTGCATATAGTTCATTGACTAGACATAGGGTGTACCACTTTAACAGCATCACGAAAGCGATGGAACAAAGAAACTCAAAGACAGAAAAACAAGAAAAATAGTCATGAGACACTTTCATAAGGAATGCCAGTAACAATCTGCTTACCAGGCCACAGGACATTAAAGGTAGATATAAATATTCCCAGCAATGTATGAATGAAGAAAGCTTCACAGAAGTCATACTGCCACAGACACAGCCTACAATGAAAAAGGAGGAAGAGCTCACTCTAGAAGAAGTTAAAAACAGCACTTTAGGAAATGAAGCAAGTGAAAGATGATGTCATATCCAGGGTGATCAAGATGTTAGGTTAGTTAGAGGAGGAATGTCTCCAAAGGGTACTCACAGAATTATTGAAAGCTGGGTGAAGACCTGATGACTGGAGCAGAAGCATTCTAGTACCAGTGTACAAGAACCAGGGGAGATTCACAACAATGGGCAATATAGGAATATCAAACTCCTGTCACACCACATGAAAGTGCTAAAGAAGGTGACCGAATAAACATCTCAAAAACATGTATTAACAGATTCTCTTCATACCAGTAATGACATGATCCTATAGGATTAGGGATTAACAATGTCCTAACTTGTTATCATATGAAGGAACATGTCTGGACTACTGCTCACTATCTCTGTAAGGATAAAGCTAGATTAATGTATATTGGAGGTTTGTTTGAGGAGGAACATGTGATCAGTTGCATTTCCTTAGTCATCTGCACTATGCAATTGTAATTAGTAATGCGATTATAAGTCAACAAGATGATCAATGTGAGTATATGAAGTGCCTGTAGGGAAAACACATGTATGTCTTGGATCATCAGCTTTATAAACCCTCTACAGGTAATTTGGTCTTAAGGAAAGACGTGATATCAAAAGTCATTTTCTATATTTAAACAAGACTTTTTTCTTAATGGAATAATCATATCCATTTTAGAATCTAATGTGGTGTTTGAGTCTCCCCTAGCAAAACAGATAAACAGATGTCATCTAATAATTGCTGGGATATCTAAAGTTTTGAAGAAGATCTAGAAAGAAGGTTAGGGAGTCATAATTCAGCACACATAGACATTCCCAGTTATTAAAGGGTTTCCACCTCCTGAGCCATACACAGAATGCATCTGTCCTTTTTGTTCATAAGTTCTTTATTACCTTCACATCCATTAAATGGTTTAAATAAACAGTAACCCCATTCTTTGATGATTTCTTTGAGATATATGCTGCTAACTGAACATAAGCATTTATTAAAAAGTAAAGTGCTTCCTTTTTATTTTTGCATATGACTAAGCACAATGTCAGCTTTGCAGTTCTTCAGAAAACGTTTCAATGCATTCATTTTTAAGAACCAAATTAAGCCCATACCATGCATTACTGTGTTTAAATAACTATGTACCTATTAAAAAGTCAGGTGAATGCAATAATTCCTGAATTTAATTGTCTTAATACTGTAATTTGTATTTTATAGAATTTTTAAGAGGATTATTTCATGCAGTTTAATATTTAATTTACCTTTTAAGGAATTATATGTATTTTAGCATCTTTTGAAAAACATTTACAATTTTAATCACCATAGGAGATTAAGAGTGTCATATCAATTTTATGAATGAAATGTCTTAGTCACCTGACCTTTTAATAGGGATGTAGTTATTTAAACATGCTAATGCATGTATTTTGAAGCTCTGTAGAAGTCCCATTAAAGGGATGAAAATGCTTGTATTTGTTTTTATTTGCAATAAATATTTGTTTTTGAAATTTCTACGACTTCATGCAGGATGTTTACTTATTTGCATTGTGTTACTGTTGCCTTGCTGTTGTTTTCACCGGAGTGGAGCCTTTAGTATTGTTACTGGTTCCCAAGTGGCTATATAAGACACACTGTTTGATTTTTACAAGTTTTTACATAACACTAGTCACATTTATGAGTCTGTAATTTCTCTAATCAATAGATGGTCCTACTTTATGCAGATAGATAACTGTTGCTCTCCTCCACTCTACTGGGACAAAGCCAGTCTGGAGGCTGTGGTTATACAAAAATCTTAACGAGCCTGATAAGTCCTGATTCAAGCTGTTTTAGAGGTAACTTGATATATTGTCAGGCTCCATTGAAGCCATGTTTTTCATTTAGAGAGCACAGTGGCAACTTGTTCTTTGGTGATAATTGGCAGTGGAGTGCTGGAGGGTCTTTCTTGGGAGAGAACTGGGGGTGATGGGGAGGCAAAATTTGAGCTGAATTTGTCAGACAGAGGATTTGCTACATCTTCTGTATGAGTATAGGTGATGCCATGTACAACTAATTCTACACATTGTGAGGTGTTGCCCTTAAGACTGCAGGCATAACTGAAACATTCCTTATGGTTATACTTAGCTTTGGAGGCTATTTATACCTAAAAGTCTGTTTTCAGAGACTTGACTAGTTCCCTGATTCATTTGCTCAGACTAACGGGGGACTTTTTGCTCTCTTCTGCACATTGCCTCTTTCTTTCTTTTGTTGTACAACCTTTTAATACCAGGGAAGCTTGTTTTTACTTTTTTACCTGGGTTTATTTTGCCATTTTTATGCAGTTGTTTATATGGATATATAGGGCTTTAGTGTATGTCTATGCATAGGCTGGGAGACTGGTTTGTGATCTGATCTTAGCAGTGAGGACATCACACTAGGGAGGGTGCAGTACTCTCCCAAATTTCTGAGTACCAGATCTAGGATATATTTTCCCCTAGTGAGAATGCAGACTAGCTTCTCTAAGGCATTTGAATTTACAAAGTTAAGAAATCTCTCAGCCTGCGTGTTAGTGGTCATGTATGCCTCTCAACTAATGGTGGGATAGTTAAAATCACCCATAAGTATGGTATATGTATGGTATTGGGCTGGATATTGAGTGATCCTAGTAATTTCAGGTATGCTGTATGGGTTTTCTGGTTCATGGTAGGGGACCTGTAGCTAGTAAGAGTATGGTAATTAATTTTCCCATAGTTAGTTGGACATGGAGTAGCATGTCATATTGTTTGACCAGCCTTAAGGTGTACTTATCCTTTATGTACATACATATCTCCCCTGTTTCCTCTTTCATGTTCAGTGGGTGGTGAGAACATATGAAAGGCATTAGAGCCATGCACTGCTGGAGTTCTTTCCATGGCAATGAACCATGTTTCAGTAACTGCACAAATGTCAGCATTCTCCAGGGTGAAAACAGCTTCTAAGGAGTGCAGTTTCTTTTTGAGACTCCTAGCATTGAGCAGTAACACCTTTAGTTTGTCCTGAGCAGCTTTTGTTATGGCTATGTTTGAGTTCTAGCAGCACTATACACAAGGCCAAAAACAACTACTGAAATTGTTTTTTTACTGAAGAATTTTTAAGAAAGGGCAATAAATGAGAAATAAATAATCCCCTCTACCTGAATCTGTGACACATCAGACAGAGGGTATTTAAATTAGGCGGGGTGTCTAGATATAAGAAAGCTTGCCTGCATGCAAATGAACATATTTTGCATTCTGTAGGAGGTTTTCAGAAACACTAATTTTGACATTTGACTTAGCATGTGCCTTTCTTTTAGACTATTGATTGGTCTTGTAACTGTATTTATAACATACTTATCAGTAAGCTTTAGATTTTCCCTATGTTGACATTAGTATATTCTGTAAGAAGTTTTGAGATAACCTAATTTTGGAATTTGTTCAAGTGACTGATTTTATAACGTACTTAATCAATAAGTTTTAAGCTTTTTCCATAATGTCATGATGATCTGTTTTAGGGTGGACATCAAACTCGGGTCTTACTTCAATATCAAGGTCATTTTGACAAAAAAAATGGATTGCCATGCTATACAGGGACAAGACCTTTATAATATACTCAGCCAGAAAAACTGTAATCTGTGTTTTTCATTAACCAACCTTTCATATTCATTCTATTTCCTAGCTATCAACCAAACCAATAAATGAAATGTTATTTACATGTCTAGCTATAGACATGTCATAATAAATAACATGAAATATAGATTATCAAATTAAAACTGAACCAAGCATCAATAAGTTGACACCTTTAATGTCAAAACTGAGAGTTAAATTAGATAAAATGGATCCCATGATGCCATATGAATCAGGCACATTGAAGGTACCTCCTACACAAATGCAAGGAATCATTTAAAAAAAAACTGCTTTGTCTGTGATCCTGTAGGTTTCAGAGTGAAAAAAAATCCATATAAATTAGTTCTAAACCTAAGGATTGCTAACTTCCTTAGGCAACTGAGTAGAGTCCACATGACAGCTGGTAGGGCACCTACAACTCTTCCAGCCGAGGGGGTCCTTATCATGTAGGACACGAATACCGCTGTAATGACGTTAATGAAGAGACAACATTCACGTGCAATTCCAGTCAGATCTGAACAACAAGGGAAATAACAGGATATACAGAGAAAATATGAGGTTCTCAGTCTAGAAGGGAATGATCAAAAGGAAGACCTGCTTGATTTAACAGAGATGAACAAACATATTAAGATAGATGAAATAAATAGATTGCAGAAAGTGAATAAAATACAGAATGCTAGAAGATGAGTAAAACAAATGAAAAGGTAGTTTAGACAATTAAGAACAATTCAAGGAATATAAAAGTAATAAACAGAATATTCTAGAGTGCAAACTGAGCAAGCAATAATGCCCAACAGGGTATGTGTTAATGTGTAATTATGCCCACTGGTGCAGGGTCTCTACATCCCTGGAAGGGTATTAATTACACATTAACACCCACCCTGGAGGGCATTATTGCACTTAGAGAATGGGCTGTCTGTAAAATTGTGTGTTTGACTTGTATATATTTTTTCTTACTATATTTTTTAGTATATTTTTGATGTAAGATAGTTCCTCTTTCTAATGTTTCAAACTTGCTGTATTATATGTTAATGGTGCTGGAAGAAGCATTTTACATCCAAAATATAAAATTTAAAAAATAACAAGGTATTTATTTTGGTCCCTTACTCCTAAATCCTTTGGTTGGCAGTCATTGGAGACTGAAATTACTAAACAATGGGCATACATTTGAGCTTCAGACTTTATTTCCATCAGAAAATTTATGCTAACATAAATCCTTTATTTAATCAAATTTGTAAGTTTATAAGAGCAATAATTAAAATCTGTTTCTATTTTAGAGCCTTTGTTCCCCTTTATTTTAGGCTTTATCCAGATTTCTTCAGCTGAAAGCTGTAGGTATACAAACCTCTTTACTGCTGCTGCTGCCAGTAGTCATTTCACCCACTCTCACACACACATTCTCTGCTTCAGAAAAATACATGCTAACAAAAACCCTGTTATTCTAGCAACTTTCTAAGTTTATAAGAGCAATAATTAAAATCTGTTTCTATTTTAGAGCCTTTGTTCCCCTTTATTTTAGGCTTTATCCAGATTTCTTCAGCTGAAAGCTGTAGGTATACAAACCTCTTTACTGCTGCTGCCAGCAGTCATTTCACCCACTCTCACACACACATTCTCTGCTTCAGAAAAATACATGCTAACAAAAACCCTGTTATTCTAGCAACTTTATAAGTTTATAAGAGCAATATTTAAAATCCATCCTTATTTTTAGCCCGTTGTTTCCTCATTATTTGTGGTTCTGTCCAGATTTCTTGTGCCGAGAGGTATGGTCGAGAGGTATGCAAAGCTCTTATGTGATATTGACAGGGATCGCTCTATCGCTCTCAGTCAACACGTTCTCTCTTTCACTACACACACACACACACACACACACACACACACACACACACACACACACACACACACACACACACACACACAAACTCTCTTTCTCTCTCTTCTGCTTTCATGCACGTATTCACTGACACACACAGACAGCAACATAAACCCATACATATACACACACTTCTTTCTGATTCATTTATTTTTGATCAGCTTTATCTCTTACTTTCATACACACATATACTCTCACACACAGACATAAACACATACACATTTTTTATTTTACTTTACCTTTTTTACATTTTACACTCACTAAACAGTAGAAGTGCTGCTTAGTGAGTGTAAAATAATAGCAGCCATTCCGTTTTCTCAGTTTGAGTTCCACGGCAACTTGATATGCTGCCATGAAGTGGGAGACTTGGTTTTCAGCAGGCATTAATTATACATTAAACCCTGCTGGAGAATGCTTGTTCTCTAATCAGGGTATTGATGTACAGTAAACCCATTCTCTCATAACAGATAAAGTGCTTCCACAAAAAATGTGGAGTAACAAGGAAAGGGAGCAAGCAGAATGCCACATTGGAAGCTTTGAATATACAGAACTAAAAACATTTTCCTTCCATTATATTTAATATCTGTATATCTATATTATGACTGCATGTTTACATAAATATGTTTCATCTGACACACACACACTCATATATATATATATATGGATGGGTCACCTTCATTTTGTCGACAGTTCATTTCACCCAAGTCAGCAGGCCCAATTCAGTGACACTTCATTTCACCGACACTTATTTTGGCGAAAATAATATATGGCCTATTCCCCACTATAGAGTGACCCTGGAGTTAGAATATATAGTAAGGGGAGGTGTATCATAAATGTTTTACAGTATACAGATGCATTGTTTCAAGTGCAATGCATAAATATTGCCAACAAACCATTATACAATCCCAGTATGTGGGGGGCTTCACCCCTCCATACCCCCCCCCCTTACTACATATTCTACCTCCAGGGTCGCTCTACAGTGGGGAATAGGCCATATATCATTTTCGACTAAATGAGTGTCGGTGAAATGAAGTGTCAGTGAACTGGGCCTGCTGAGTTGAGTGTCGGTGAAATGAACTGTCGACGAAATGAAGGTGATCCATATATATATATATATATATATATATATATATATATATATGTGTGTGTGTGTGTGTGTGTGTGTGTACATGTCTATATAAAATGTGCAAAGGGTTCCACAACACTTTCCCCCTAATGATGTATGCCTCTATTGCATGATATGTTTGAAAAAAGCAACATCAATTTCTACAGTTCAGCTGGTGTACTGGCACATTCCTCTGATTAAAGCGGCCAGGGTCATAGGTTCAACATTTGGGACTGCTGTTTTTTTTTTTTAATTAATGTTAAATTATCTGAATGCAGGATGTGTTCATTAAAGCACTATAACATCTCACAGGTCAGATGGTATCGTGGTATGTTGGTGTGACTGTTGGGGACAGTGTCCTTGGTTTGAGACATGGCAAGGCTGACTACTTTGATGCTGGGCAGAACAAGGTCTGATGGATACACATGGGTTAAGGCACATTTCTGCGTATCATATGTATCATGTTATATTTAAGCAATAACCAACAGGTGTGAGTAATATTGGTTTACCCACAGTTGGTGTGGTTTGGTCACAAGGGCAATGCCCTCATGACCATACAATGCCAACCATGGGTAGGTCTGGCATTGCCCACTCCCAGCCATGGGTTATTGCTATTATACAATGACATTATTTAAGAAAAACAATATGTACCTTTCTTAAAAATGTCATTGCATCATGCCTCCATGGTGCCCTTTCACAGTTTTCTGGCATTCTGGGCCATTTATTTCTGATGTACTGTACATGTGTAAGGGACATGTTCTCACACTTACACAGTACATCAGTGCTGTACAGAGGTAGCAATGGAGATTGGGGATCTCATTTGCTTTTTTTACATATCTTGGTATGTTATGCGAGTGGATGATCTTGTATAACATAATGAGATATGTTGAAAACACAACAGAGATCTTCTTTTCTCTGTTAACAGGAGGATCTCCATTCCAATTTTTTAGGATGTCTTGCTATGTTATATGAGTTCTTCAACTCGTAACACATAGCGAGATATGTTTGTAAATACAACAGAGATCTTCATTTCCCCATTACTATCTCTGCAGACTGGAAATACAAACAGGTGGTATACAAATGGAAACAGTCCCGGCATCCAGACCTTTTTCCATATGCATACTCTAAGATTTACAACAGGCAATCTTTTTGGGCTGGGCAATTAGCATACTCATTTTTGTATGTTAATGGCCAGTCATTGTGTAATATAACATAAATATTACACATTTATACTTTTACATTTACCTTCCATGACATCTCCCTATGTGCTTTCATTACATTATATTCCTGTGTGACTATACTGTATGGGGCATGTGTGTTTGTATGGGGGTTTCACATCTCTGCTTCACTGACATCTCACTTTTGGGACAGCTACTCTACCCTGGTTTGCAAAAACTAATTGCTACATAGATTACTTTTACTAAAATAAGTTTAACACTACTTTCACATGATAAAATAAATTGTCTGTCTTTGGACTTGAACCCTGAACATGTGCATGTAAAGCTAACCACTACACTATCATGACTTGGACATTTTCCCTTATCTATTTTCATTTAACTCCTATGGAATGTTTAAGCTGTAATGTACACACCCACTTAGCTACACTTAAACATCCCTTAGGGCATAATAAACAGGGATATATTATAATTATTATTATTTTCTGAGGGTTATGGGGTGTGTATTGTGGTGTTGTGACAACTACTCGGGGCTGTGTTTGTGACATATTGCAATGATTGGGCTTTCACGGCTCTGTGCATGTTTTATGCTAATGCATGACATGTTCAGTATGTGCTTTATTTCTTTGGGGGGCTGGGGTTGTGCTTGTGAACACTTGGGGGATTTATCCCTTATTATATCTCTGAACCTCCTAGAGCAAGAAATCTGGACAAAGCCTAAAATAATGGGGGGACAAATAGGGACATTTTAAATATTTCTCTTACAAATGTAGAGAGTTGATAAAACAATAGGTTTTGCATTAGCATGAATTTTCTGAAGAACGTGGCGTGTTAGACACAAATGTTTACCATTACTTAATGACTTAAATTCTCAGCTATTTGCCAGAAAGGAACAGATTGCAGGAGGAACACACCAAAAATATGAGGCAAACATCTGGACATTCTGTGAATATCTGTACAGTTGAGAGGTGTGTTTGTAAGGGCAATATTTAATATCTGTCCCTATTTGTCCCCTCATCATTTTAGGCTTTGTCCAGATTTTATGCTCAAAGAGGTTGAGTGGTATGTATGCATTTGCACACATACTTCTGCAGAGTGCAGACTGCAGAAGTGCCGTACGGTACTTTAGCAATACAGGGGGTATGCCACAGAGGCTTTTCTACTGTCTTTTTTTTTCAGTGTCTGTGGACACTAAAATGTTTCTATTTTGCATTTCAGTGTCTGTGGACACTGACATACTGGCATAATATTAGAGCTAAGCTCTAATATTATGACAGTACAGCTTCGGAAGTGGCGTATGGAACTTTCTGAGCACAGGGGGTGTATTTAGTGTCCTTGTTCTCCACAGACACAACCCCTGCGCTCACACACAGAACCATGTCCATTTTACAGCACAGCAGCGTGCCTTCATACGTATGCATGACACGCTGCAGTGCTACACGGGAATGGTCCAGCTATTCCTGCATGGAAGTTTACTGAATCCAGAGGCTGGTGTTTTATCTGCTGCAAATAAAATCTTCCAATTCAACTCTTTCACTTCTAATAAATTAATATCTCCAGTAAAAGGT
Source organism: Protopterus annectens (assembly GCF_019279795.1). Lineage (NCBI taxonomy): Eukaryota > Metazoa > Chordata > Ceratodontiformes > Protopteridae > Protopterus > Protopterus annectens. Next base: position 707,409,098 of record NC_056749.1, on the reverse strand, counting down.
TTCTTATTTGCACAGTTCAATGCAAAAAAAATATTTTTTTAAAAGTCATTACAATGTTGGATGTATTTAACCAAAGCATTAGTAAAATCCTTCATCTAAATTGCTAACAAATGCTCATATATTCTTTTAGAGATTTTTCTAATTGTTTTTCCTACATAAACTCCTTCACAGGTTTTTCAGGTAACTGGATACACTACATAAGTGGTGGTGCGTGTGGACTGTTTTTAGCCCAAATTTATTTTTTAGAATGTTTTAAAATGACATTCAGACTTTCATTAATATAGATGCAGTATTTACACTGCTGGCAGCAGAACATACCACAACTCTCAGAATGGTACTGGCATTGATAAAGTGAGAATTCCCAAAAGCTTTGTGTGCGACTGAATAAATTATTTCATTAATTTACTGCCTTTGAACTCCGGTGTTTTTGTGTACTTTTGATATTGTTTTTACCATTGAGATCATTTACAAGGCTCTTTTGACCTTTTTGTGTTAGTTATTGGTATGATAAAAAATCATGAAAGGTTAACAGCCATCATCATTAGTGTTCCCTATTAACCGTTCACTTCACATACAAATATGGAGTTTAATGCTAAAAAAGTAAGAGGCTATACATTTTGGTAACACAAATCCCAGATATTCTTGCTCCCTACATAATGTAAAATTTCAGCTAGAAAACAGTATAAGAGATTTGGGAATCAAGATAAAGAACTGACAACATGTTGAATGTAATTAGAATGTGTTACTGTGGTATCAGAGATCTATTATTAATTATTACTAGTAGAGTGGAAAGAATTATTCTTCTAATTTATAAATCGGTGGTTAGACCTGCTGTTGAGTAGTATGTGCTGTGCCAATCTGTGCTTAAAATCACACAAGAATGAATAGGTTAGAACGAATACAAATGTCATTTGTCAGGAGTTAGAAATTATAGACTGATAAGTGGTAACCTTGTACTGATATTTAAATGCATGTATAACAACAGGTTTGCTGCAATGATGAGAGAAAGATGAAAGAACACTACTTGGAAGCTAGGAACAATAATATGTTTGTGGTCTTTAAACTGGCAGGAACTGCCTAAATGAGAAGATCATTTCACACTACGTCAGTTTTGTGGTAGAATTCTCTTCCCATTCACATCATTATAATGGAACTATTAGAAGCTTCTAAGAAGGCTCTAGGGGTTCTGCATCTACTTCTACCCTATATTCTCTGTTTTCCTTAAGAGGGGAGTAATAATGCAGCTCTGACAAATACTTTACATTAAGAAAGAAGTTACTGATTATGGATGTGGCTATTTTATTATTAACTTTACATTAATCCATGCTTTTTATGCTGACTTCATTCCTATGGTACTGCAAACAAACTCTCCTAATTGTATCACTCTCCAGCATATGCCTTTTGCACTAAATACTGAGTTTTTGACTTGCACATTCCTCCTGTAATGTGTTTTGCAAGGCTTGCTTTTTCATTGCCATTGTTGTTGCAATGGTCTTCATTATTTATTATGTTTTTGATGTCTGTATCTTGTTTTTGCCACACTGGTCCAGTTTGGTGGCTGAAAATCATCCTTAGAGCAGTCCATTTAACTGGTTAACAGATGTTGACTATATTAACAACTGTTTTGAATTTAGTTTATGATCCAACTTTGACAGGAGGAAAAGCTCTGTGAAGAAGTGTATTAGAGGTTAATAGTAGACACCGAACACTGAAGTTCTGAGATACCATAAAAGCACTCTAAAACTTTATGAATGACATCATACTCTTGGGGAAGATCCTCTGATAAACTCAGACAATCATTTTCAAATGAAAGTGCATATCGTTCATTGACCAGACATAGGGTGTACCACTTTAACAGCATCACGAAAGTGACAGAACAAAGAAACTCAAAGACAGAAAAACAAGGAAAATAGTCATGAGGCACTTTCATAAGGAATGCCAGTAACAATCTGCTTACCAGGCCACAGGACATTAAAGGTAGATATAAATATTCCCAGCAACATATGAATGAAGAAAGCTTCACAGAAGTCATACTGCCACAGACACAGCCTACAATGAAAAAGGAGGAAGAGCTCACTCTAGAAGAAGTTAAAAACAGCACTTTAGGAAATGAAGCAAGTGAAAGATGATGTCATATCCAGGGTGATCAAGATGTTAGGTTAGTTAGAGGAGGAATGTCTCCAAAGGGTACTCACAGAATTATTGAAAGCTGGGTGAAGACCGGATGACTGGAGCAGAAGCATTCTAGTACCAGTGTACAAGAACCAGGGGAGATTCACAACAATGGGCAATATAGGAATATCAGACTCCTGTCACACCACATAAAAGTGTTAAAGAAGGTGACCGAATAAACATCTCAAAAACATGTATTAACAGATTCTCTCCATACCAGTAATGACATGATCCTATAGGATTAGGGATTAAAAATGCCCTAACTTGTTATCATATGAAGGAAAATGTCTGGACTACTGCTCACTATCTCTGTAAGGATAAATCTAGATTAATGTATATTGGAGGCTTGTTTGAGGAGGAACATGTGATCAGTTGTATTTCCTTAGTCATCTGCACTACGCAATTGTAATTAGTAATGCAATTATAAGTCAACAAGATGGTCAATGTGAGTATATGAAGTGCCTGTAGGGAAAACAAATGTATGTCCTGGATCATCAGCTTTATAAACCCTCCACAGGTAATTTGGTCTTAAGGAAAGACATGACATCAAAAGTAATTTTCTATATTTAAATAAGACTCTTTTCTTAATGGAATAATCCTATCCATTTTAGAATCTAATGTGGTGCTTGAGTCTCCCCTAGCAAAACAGATAAACAGATGTCATCTAATAATTGCTGGGATATCTAAAGTTTTGAAGAAGATCTAGAAAGAAGGTTAGGGAGTCATAATTCAGCACACATAGACATTCCCAGTTATTAAAGGGTTTCCACTTCCTGAGCCATACAGAGAATGCATCTGTCCTTTTTGTTCCTAAGTTCTTTATTATCTTCACATCCATTAAATGGTTTAAATAAACAGTAACCCCATTCTTTGATGATTTCTTTGAGATATATGCTGGTAACTGAACATAAGCATTTATTAAAAAGTAAAGTACTTCCTTTTTATTTTTGCATATGACTAAGCACAATGTCAGCTTTACAGTTCTTCAGAAAACGTTTCAATACATTCATTTTTAAGAACCAAATTAAGCCCATACCATGCATTACTGTGTTTAAATAACTATGTACCTATTAAAAAGTCAGGTGAATGCAATAATTCCTGAATTTAATTGTCTTAATACTGTAATTTGTATTTTATAGAATTTTTAAGAGGATTATTTCATGCAGTTTAATATTTAATTTACTTTTTAAGGAATTAGTATGTATTTTAGACATCTTTTGAAAAACATTTAAAATTTTAATCACCATAGGAGAGTAAGAGTGTCATATTAATTTTATGAATGAAATGTCTTAGTCACCTGACCTTTTAATAGGGATGTAGTTATTTAAACATGCTAATGCATGTGTTTTGAAGCTCTGTAGAAGTCCCAACATTAAAGGGATGAAAATACTTGACATGTATTTGTTTTTATTTGCAATAAATATTTGTTTTTGAAATTTCTACGACTTCATGCAGGATGTTTACCTATTTGCATTGTGTTACTGCTGCCTTGCTGTTGTTTTCACCGGAGTGGAGCCTTTAGTATTGTTACTGGTTCCCAAGTGGCTATATAAGACACACTGTTTGATTTTTACAAGTTTTTACATAACACTAGTCACATTTATGAGTCTGTAATTTCTCTAATCAATAGATGGTCCTACTTTATGCAGATAGACAACTGTTGCTCTCCTCCACTCTACTGGGACAAAGCTAGTCTGGAGGCTGTGGTTATACAAAAATCTTAACGAGCCTGATAAGTCCTGATTCAAGCTGTTTTAGAGGTAACTTGATATATTGTCAGGCTCCATTGAAGCCATGTTTTTCATTTAGAGAGCACAGTGGCAACTTGTTCTTTGGTGATAATTGGCAGTGGATTGGTGGAGGGTCTTTCTTGGGAGAGAACTGGGGGTGATGGGGAGGCAAAATTTGAGCTGAATTTGTCAGACAGAGGATTTGCTACATCTTCTGTATGAGTATAGGTGATGCCATCTCCAACTAATTCTACACATTGTGAGGTGTCGCCCTTAAGACTGCAGGCATAACTGAAACATTCCTTATGGTTATACTTAGCTTTGGAGGCTATTTATACCTCAAAGTCTGTTTTTAGAGACTTGACTAGTTCCCTGATTCATTTGCTCAGACTAACGGGGGACTTTTTGCTCTGTTGTGCACATTGCCTCTTTCTTTCTTTTGTTGTACAACCTTTTAATACCAGGGAAGCTTGTTTTTACTTTTTTACCTGGGTTTATTTTGCCATTTTTATGCAGTTGTTTATATGGATATATAGGGCTTTAGTGTATGTCTATGCATAGGTTGGGAGACTGGTTTGTGATCTGATCTTAGCAGTGAGGACATCACACTAGGGAGGGTGCAGTACTCTCCCAAATTTCTGAGTACCAGATCTATGACATATTCTCCTCTAGTGAGAATTCAGACTAGCTTCTCTAAGGCATTTGAATTTACAAAGTTAAGAAATCTCTCAGCCTGCGTGTTAGTGGACATGTATGCCTCTCAACTAATGGTGGGATAGTTAAAATCACTCATAAGTATGGTATATGTATGGTATTGGGCTGGATATTGAGTGATCCTAGTAATTTCAGGTATGCTGTATGGGGTTTCTGGTTCATGGTAGGGGACCTGTAGCTAGTAAGAGTATGGTAATGAATTTTCCCATAGTTAGTTGGACATGGAGTAGCATGTCATATTGTTTGACCAGCCTTAAGGTGTACTTATCCTTTATGTCCATAAATACTTCCCCTGTTTCCTCTTTCATGTTCAGTGGGTGGTGAGAACATATGAAAGGCATTAGAGCCATGCACTGCTGGATTTCCATGGCAATGAACCATGTTTCAGTAACTGCACAAATGTCAGCATTCTCCAGGGTGAAAACAGCTTCTAAGGAGTGCAGTTTCTTTTTGAGACTCCTAGCATTGAGCAGTAACACCTTTAGTTTGTCCTGAGCAGCTTTTGTTATGGCTATGTTTGAGTTCTAGCAGCACTATACACAAGGCCAAAAACAACTACTGAAATTGTTTTTTTTACTGAAGAATTTTTAAGAAAGGGCAATAAATGAAAAATAAATAATCCCCTCTACCTGAATCTGTGACACATCAGACAGAGGGTATTTAAATTAGGCGGGGTGTCGAGACATAAGAAAGCTTGCCTGCATGCAAATGAACATAGTTTGCATTCTGTAGGAGGTTTTCAGAAACACTAATTTTGACATTTGACTTAGCATGTGTCTTTCTTTTAGACTACTGATTGGTCTTGTAACTGTGTTTATAACATACTTATCAGTAAGCTTTAGATTTTCCCTATGATGGCATTAGTGTATTCTGTAAGAAGTTTTGAGATAACCTAATTTTGGAATTTGTTCAAGTGACTGATTTTATAACATACTTAATCAATAAGTTTTAAGCTTTTTCCATAATGTCATGATGATCTGTTTTAGGGTGGACATCAAACTCGGGTCTTACTTCAATATCAAGGTCATTTTGGCAAAAAAAATGGATTGCCATGCTATACAGGGACAAGACCTTTATAATATACTCAGCCAGAAAAACTGTAATCTGTGTTTTTCATTAACCAACCTTTCGTATTCATTCTATTTACTAGCTATCAACCAAACCAATAAATGAAATGTTATTTACATGTCTAGCTATAGACATGTCATAATAAATAACATGAAATATAGATTATCAAATTAAAACCGAACCAAGCATCAATTAGTTAACACCTTTAATGTCAAAACTGAGAGTTAAATTAGATAAAATGGATCCCATGATGCCATATGAATCAGGCACATTGAAGGCACCTCCTACACAAATGCAAGGAATCATTTAAAAAAAAACTGCTTTGTCTGTGATCCTGTAGGTTTCAGAGTGAAAAAAAATCCATATAAATTAGTTCTAAACCTAAGGATTGCTAACTTCCTTAGGCAACTGAGTAGAGTCCACATGACAGCTGGTAGGGCACCTACAACTTTTCCAGCCGAGGGGGTCCTTATCATGTAGGACATGAACACCACTGTAATGACGTTAATGAAGAGACAACATTCATGTGCAATTCCAGTCAGATCTGAACAACAAGGGAAATAACAGGATATACAGAGAAAATATGAGGTTCTCAGTCTAGAAGGGAATGATCAAAAGGAAGACCTGCTTGATTTAATAGAGATGAACAAACATATTAAGATAGATGAAATAACTAGATTGCAGAAAGTGAATAAAACACAGAATGCTAGAAGATGAGTAAAACAAATGAAAAGGTAGTTTAGACAATTAAGAACAATTCAAGGAATATAAAAGTAATAAACAGAATATTCTAGAGTGCAAACTGAGCAAGCAATAATGCCCAACAGGGTATGTGTTAATGTGTAATTAATGCCCACTGGTGCAGGGTCTCTACATCCCTGGAAGGGTATTAATTACACATTAACACCCACCCTGGAGGGCATTATTGCACTTAGAGAATGGGCTGTCTGTAAAATTGTGTTTGACTTGTATATATTTTTTCTTACTATATTTTTTAGTATATTTTTGATGTAAGATAGTTCCTCTTTCTAATGTTTCAAACTTGCTGTATTATATGTTAATGGTGCTGGAGGAAGCATTTTACATCCAAAATATAAAATTTAAAAAATAACAAGGTATTTATTTTGTTCCCTTACTCCTAAATCATTTGGTTGGCAGTCATTGGAGACTGAAATTACTAAACAATGGCATACATTTGAGCTTCAGACTTTATTTCCATCAGAAAATTTATGCTAACATAAATCCTTTATTTAATCAAATTTGTAATTTTATAAGAGCAATATTTAAAATCTGTTTCTATTTTAGAGCCTTTGTTCCCCTTTATTTTAGGCTTTATCCAGATTTCTTCAGCTGAAAGCTGTAGGTATACAAACCTCTTTACTGCTGCTGCCAGCAGTCATTTCACCCACTCTCACACACACATTCTCTGCTTCAGAAAAATACATGCTAACAAAAACCCTGTTATTCTAGCAACTTTATAAGTTTATAAGAGCAATATTTAAAATCTGTTTCCATTTTAGAGCCTTTGTTCCCCCTTTATTTTAGGCTTTATCCAGATTTCTTCAGCTGAAAGCTGTAGGTATACAAACCTCTTTACTGCTGCTGCCAGTAGTCATTTCACCCACTCTCACACACACATTCTCTGCTTCAGAAAAATACATGCTAACAAAAACCCTGTTATTCTAGCAACTTTATAAGTTTATAAGAGCAATATTTAAAATCCATCCTTATTTTTAGCCCGTTGTTTCCTCATTATTTGTGGTTCTGTCCAGATTTCTTGTGCCGAGAGGTATGGTCGAGAGGTACGCAAAGCTCTTATGTGATATTGACAGGGATCGCTCTATCGCTCTCAGTCAACACGTTCTCTCTTTCACTCAGAGAGACACACACACACACACACACACACACACACACACACACACACACACACACACACACACACACACACACAAACTCTCTTTCTCTCTCTTCTGCTTTCATGCACGTATTCACTGACACACACAGACAGCAACATAAACCCATACATATACACACACTTCTTTCTGATTCATTTATTTTTGATCAGCTTTATCTCTTACTTTCATACACACATATACTCTCACACACAGACATAAACACATACACATTTTTTTTATTTTACTTTACTTTTTTTACATTTTACACTCACTAAACAGCAGAAGTGCTGCTTAGTGAGTGTAAAATAATGGCAGCCATTCCGTTTTCTCAGTTTGAGTTCCACGGCAACTTGATATGCTGCCATGAAGTGGGAGACTTGGTTTTCAGCAGGCATTAATTATACATTAAACCCTGCTGGAGAATGCTTGTTCTCTAATCAGGGTATTGATGTACAGTAAACCCATTCTCTCATAACAGATAAAGTGCTTCCACAAAAAATGTGGAGTAACAAGGAAAGGGAGCAAGCAGAATGCCACATTGGAAGCTTTGAATATACAGAACTAAAAACATTAAGGCAATAAATATCATTGTTAGAAGAATTCAGAAAAGGGAACAGATCATCTGAAATTCTTACAAGGACAGATGTGGTAAAAAGCAAACATACTATCAAGACAGATGAAGGATTATTATACATTATTTACTTTAATAAACTAAGAAGAGCATAAAGAGAAAAGTTTAAAAGGTATACAGACAAATATAAAGGACAAGTAGAAAAAGTTGATGACACAAAAAAGTTTTATAGAGAATTTGGAAATAAAGCAAAAGCAATCACAATGCCAGCTTAAAAAATGAAGAAATCTATACATTTTGGAGAAGTATTTATGAAGGCTCTGTTAGAAATAGCAAAGATGCTGGATGCAAAGAAGAGTTAAAAGAAACATTAAAAGCTGTAATACATAAGAAATGAAATGGGTGGAATTAACAAAGAAATATTTATACGCACCCTCTTGCTGAAGTTCCTTCATCAAACATTTCTGTCCCAGACTGATATTTTCTTTGTGCTGAAGATTTCCTACTATAAATGTTGCTTTTGTACATTTAGCAATCCCAAATATCAGTCTTATATAATCTAAGAATGTTATAACATTTGTAGCTGTCTTTTTATATGCTTGTCCAATGACCTTAACACTTTTTTAATCAGCCACAAAAGGTAGATTAAGAAAGAACCCCAAATGGAACCCCCCCCCCCCCAAGGCCAGATACAGTAGTTAACTTCTAACTAAACGTATTAACATCTTTACACTTTGATTTAGCCCTGAGTACAAATTACTTATAAGGACATATTAACAGACAACCTAGTTACTAACAGGAAAAAAGACGTATGCCTCTTTAGGAGTACCTGCGCAAGCCATCCTTAGATTCATAGACCAGGAACTTGCCATTGAATAATATATACATTTTGTTTTACTGGAATTGCACATAGGGCCCAGTTCAAAAAGACTTGCTCTCAGTGTAAGTGACTTACTGTAGTACATTACACCAAAATAAATTCACTTACACTCAGAGCAGGTCTTTTGAAATCTGGACATGAGTGTAAGTCTGTTTATACATAGGCTTTACAGAAAAGAATGTCATACCAAGAGCAAGTCTTTTGGAATCACATCAGCTTAGACTGGAGTAAGTCGCAATGAGATTAACTCTTTTGGAATCTGGCCCAAAGTTTATAACCATCTAGGAAAAATTCAATCGTGGCTATGGAACAAAAAGGCAATAAAGAAGGCATATTAAAGAAAAGATCACAGATTATTAAATGCAGCTGTGTTACAGAGCTGTAAAATAATTGGAATCTAAGTATGTCATGGATAGATTATAAAAAAAAACACTCAATGGGGGTGGAGCCAAGAAGGCCAACCGAAGGCAGCTTAATTTCAGAGCTCTGTAAAATTACTGTCAGACAGGAATTCTGTAAACAATATCAACTAAACTTCACAAAATCTTGTCAATAATACTTTGTACTTCACTTATAACAACTGTGGAAAAATCATTTTGAAGAAATTCCTGTCAAATTACCTGAGACAAATTAGAAACAAAAATGAGCAGCATCAAATACTCTAAAATGGATTCAGTACTGAAGAAGGTGATACAAAGGGTTAACTTCAACTCCACAAACATTATCTATGAAAATAGATAACTTTCAGCAAAACCTAGAAAATCTTCAAGAGAACAACCAGAAGCAGACAGAAATTTTCAAGGAACTCTTACAGCAGCATCAGATTAAAATCTGTGACATGGAAGTTGCACTAACTGATATGGATGGAAGGCTTAAAGAAGATGAGCAACATACTGACTTCTGCTTAAACAAGACACCTGGTTAATAAATAAACTTGATGATCTCAAGAACTGAGAAAGAGGGTGCAATATAAGAACTTTTGATCTCCTGAGAAAACAGAAGGAAACAACATTACCGATTTGAACTACTGGATTCCTGAAATACTGTGCTTATAAGAAAGGCTTTCATATGGAACTGAAAGAGCCCATAGAGCACTAGGTAATCCAACTAAAGCTTACTCTTCTGCAGCACCAAGGTCAATTATTATAAAATTCCTCTCGTACATAGATGATGACTTTATACTAAAACAGCTTGGAAGAAAGCTCCATTAAAATATAACCAAAGCTTTATTTGATTTGATAATAATTATTCTGCAAGAGTACTGGAAATCAGGAAAGAATGTTGGCCTTTTGTAAAGCTTAACTTAAATACAGTTTGCTATTGTCTATGTGATTTGCCATTTACTAACATACAGGAAACAGCTGCAAACATTTTTGACATTTTTTAATGTTTTTTTTTATTTTATTTTAAGTTTGCAGTCCTAGATTGCTTCAGAATGTTGCTGCAAACTACTTTCACTCAAACTGAATATTTTACTTACTTTGAGGGGTCTCAAGACTTATTTTAAACAGCACAGTAGCTACCAGTATGAAAATAATCTCCTGGTCATTCCCTTTCAATGTAACATAAGGAAAATGAGGGGAATGCTTTCAGAGTGATACACCAGTCTCGTTACCTTAATCCTTAGTTGTGAATGCCAAGAACAGAAGAAAATTATTAGATTGCTTTATTAAAGTAAAAAAAAAAAAAAAAAAAACGTTGTTAACTAATAATTGGCGATTATTTAAAGATTTAAAGGCAGTTTTATGGTTTTAATTTGAATGGCTTGTTTATTGTTGGAGGGGGGGGCAAAACTTATGTATTGGACATCTACCATATTGCACTAATGCTAATTGCACTAGCAGTTTCTTCGTTTAGTTAAGTATTTTTGCAAGCTATTTTATGCTGTGCTTAAATTATACAGTGCTTTTCTTCATCCAAATAAGCAGATCTGTGTAATTTTGTACGTGTAAGCATGTATGCATTAAGAGTTTAAATTATTTTACTGAAAAATTATAAGTTGCAATGTTGACAATAAGGTTTTCTCAGATGACAGTACTGCTCTGTGAGTGCAACTTTAATATCAGCTACTACAACTGAGATGATATAAACATTTTATTATAAAGTTATCTTTATATATGTCTTAACAGTTATTTCATATTATCGTATACTATTGCCCTATTAGTTCTAAGCAATTAACTACTCACATAAACTATCAGAAAGGATCTTTTAACAAATACTTATGGTCATTCTTATCTATTTGAATTAAGTATGTTTCTAACAAGATATAATTTAAGAAGTTATGTTTCATATTTCTTTTATAGAGACCTAAATTTAGCAATGGATTTGTGTGTGTGTGTGTGTGTGTGTGTGTGTGTGTGTGTGTAGATATATATATATATATATATATATATATGTATATATATATATATATATATATATATATATATATATATATATATATAGATATATATAGATACGTATGTATGTATATATATGTGTACTTTTACATATGTATGTCTATGTATGTATGTACATGTATATGTGTATGCATGTGTGTATGATTATGTATATGTGCATCCATATATATGTGTGTGTGTGTTTGTGTATGCATGTAAGTATGTTTATGTATGTTTGTATGTGTATGTATGAGGACACATGTATATATGTAAATAATCTTGAAGTTGCACATTAACTATTACATTTGGTTTATATTTAATTATTAAGTTGATTCTGAAGCACAAAACAATCTCATTTAAATTATTTATGTCTCATTAATAGTTAGGGTTACCACCTGTCCCACTTTGCGAGGGACAGTCCCTCCTTGGGCAGTTGTGTACTGACCACAAATATTAAAAATGGCAAATGTCCTGAGATTGTAGGACAAAATTATGTCCCATATTTTATGTAATAGTTGTATAAAATAGTTATTTCTGTATGTAAAATACCTAAATGTTACAAGAAACAGAATAAGCAACTAAACTGCTACACGAATAAGCTTTTATTTAGGCAAAAAGGTAAAGTTCTATCCTTTGTACTGACCGTGGGTATGTGTCGGCCTGTAAAATCTGATGTGTGTCCCGAAAATGTCCCACTTTGGCCATTTGAAAAGGTGGCAACCCTATTAATAGTACTTGTCAGAACTGTTACCTACAGTCATGAAGGCTAGAGAAACCAGTCTGGCAGACTGTTACCTACAGTCATGAAGGCTAGAGAAACCAGTCTGGCAGACTGTGTCCTAGCTCTCAGATTGATAATCTTAAGAATTCTATGTTTGTTGTATGGAATTTTTTTTGTGACATTATTGCTTGTTTTTCAGTAATTTTTCTGATGTTTCTTCAACTTTCTGGCCCGAAAGTAAAGTATTTTACATATTAGGTATAGTCATCACACAAACAGATCTGTCATTCATCTTTATACATACCTGGGTATATTGGGGAAACAGAAAGAGTTGTCTAAATAAAAATTTGATTATTTCTTATTATTTTAACTATACATTTACTTATATCATTATCCTTAGTTTCTTTAAACATAAATAGACTCAATAATCCAAGGAAAAGATTTTTGGTTTATTAAGGTATTTAAATGTAAATAAACCCCAAATAGTATTCCTACAAGAAACTCGTTTTAAGTCAGCTGAAAAAAAATGTCTGGAACCCCTGTAATTACACAATACTAGCCCATTCTTCATATAAGGCTAAAAAGAGAAGTGGCGTGATACTCTGGAAAAGAAGTGTTATACACCCTCAAATTTTATATAAATATAACGATCCTGAGGAACTATTAGCTATCATCATTATTAGGCTTAATAATAGAATTTGGTCACTAGTCAATCTATACTGGTTTCCAGGATTAGGTGTGCCAACTGCAAGACATTATCTGGATTTGATTACAAATACTTATAAAGGTAATCTTATACTAGAGGGGGACTTAATTCGTATTTTAGATAATCTTGACACTACTAACAATAAACCACTAAGGCTAACATCCACAGCAAAACTATTTAAGAAATGGATTGATTCCCTTAGTTTAACACTAAACATTATTAGTCTGTGAATTTTTTTCATATTGATAACAGGTTCAAAACTCAAGCTAGGACTGATAGAATATTAGTTTATAATGAGTTAAAGCTAAAACTTTCATTTTTCTCTATAATTCCTTGCCCAATTTCCAATTATGATGGTCTCAAACTTGAAATACAGCTAGATTTTACTAAATTAACTTCTATGCCTAGAATTTCTGCATATATCACCACAATGAAAGATTTCAAACCTTGGTTATTAGTGGAATTAAAATACTTTTAAGAAGTAAACACTAGTTCTGATACTAATATAATAATGATATGGAATTATTTAAAGGCCTTTATTTATGCTAGAACTGTCACCTGGTACAAGAATAAATTAAAGGAATGGGAATCTAAGATACAAATTCTGCAACCCCAAATTTAAACTCTTAAATCAAAATTATCACACTTATCACCAGTTGATAAAAAAGAATTAGATGAACTGAATAAAAAGTACTCAAATATTTTGGTGCATAGAGCAAATTAAGCTCTAGAGAAGATGAAATTAAATTCATATGCACTAACTCCAAAGCACATGCATAATTTGGCAGTTAGAGCCAAGATTCACTCTAAATCAAATAATACAATAAAGATAATACACAAGTCTTCCAATAAGGTAGTATCCGATATAGGAGATATATTAGATGCTTTCAGGTTTCATTACACTAATCATTATAATTCTGATAATTTAAGCTGTAATAACTTAGATGAAGAGTTGGGTACAATAAAATTAGAGAGAATCCCTGATGAACTTAAAGTGAACGTGGAAAAACAAATAACTCTAAATGAAATAAAAGACAAAATTAAATGTTATAAACCTAATAAGCCCCTGGTGCAGATGGTATTATAATATAAATGTAGAAATTATATCCCACAGCTACTATTTTGCTTCATCGTAAAGCTTTAACAGTAGTAAAGTCTGAAAACTTGATGCCACCATCCTGGAAGTATTCCTTAATCACCCCCATTCTCAAAACTAATAAAGAACCTGAATTCTGTAAATCTTGTAGGACAATTTCTCTATTAAATAATGACCATACAATCTTTATGTCCATACTTGTTGATAGAGTGAAGGTCCCACTTATGAAAATGATAAATTATGATCAAGCAGGTTTTATACATAAAAGACACACACACACTAATATTAAAAGAATACTAACACTTATTGAGTAGCCAAATAGAGAAGATGAAGAACCCTTTTTAGTCAGCTTAGACACAGAAAAAGCTTTTGACTCTATCAACTGGGACTATCTTTTTGGAATATTAAACACATTAGCATTTCCACCATCATTTATTTCTATGATAAAAGCCGTTTACAAAGATAATCTTGCTTATGTTAAACTAGGCCCTTTTGTGTCTGAGTCCATAACAATAACTAAAGGGACTAAGCAAGGCTGTCCACTGTCTCCCATCCTATACACTGTAGGAATAGAAACTTTTGTCTCTTTAATAAGAAATAATCAAAAGATTAAGTGTATTAATGTTTATAACAATTATAACTCCAAAATAACTCTTTTTGACGTTTTACTCACCCTATCCAACTCAGAATCTGAATTGCAATAATTGGACTTGGTTATAAATAATTTCCAAGAAATTTCAGGACTTCATTTCAATAAGCAGAAATCTAATCATTAATGGAACTACTTCACAAAACTGAAAGAATACTGTTACCACAAACAGAAGGCCAGTGAGATCTGAATCAAAATCCTATTATTATTATTATTATTATTATAAAACCACTGCAAAAGTCTCTAGTGCCTCGGCTATTGCAACCTTTAACAGAGTATAACTCCATTTTCTTTGCCCTCCCTTATATACCAGATTCATTATGCAATTATTCAATAAAACAATTAAATAAAACAATTAAATAAAACAATATAACAATCATGACATTCATTTAAACTCATAACCAACATGTTTGTGGTAACATAAATTTAATCATATTATTTTGAATAACTAAGCAAAAACTCATCCTGGTAACCAAAACTTTGTTGGAGAACAGGTAATTTCATTAAATTACTTAGGTATAACCCTAAACAACACTACTGAAGTGACAAGAGAAGCCAATTATAAAACATGTTATTTTTAGTAAATAACCACATAAGTAAGTGGAATAACATATTCTTCTCTTTTGATGATAGGTTGCAATTAATAAAAATGGTCCTTCTGCCAAAGATTCTGTATATAGTATTAGCCCTTGGCACTCCTCATGGAAATACATTTACCAGAGATTTAAATAGAATTTTATTAAACTTTTTATGGTTTCCTAAAAAGAACAGAATAGCTTATATTCATTACATTAGATCTTGGGATAAAGGCGGCATAAAATTCCCATATATAGAAATTTACATAAGATAGAAATTTACATAAGAGCCTCACTGCTTAAAGATGTCATAAGCTGGGTAGACACAAATTGTGGTTCGAATTAGAAGTCTTTACACTTATCTATATTTTTAAATAATCCACTATTATCAAAAGTTTTTATTAGAGAATTTTCTAATAAATTTTGGTATTTCATTTGCCACTCCATACAATACAATATCACAAAATTTACAAAGTCTAATATCATAAACAACAACTTTAATAACTTCAACACATTATTAAGGAATTCAATCTACAGACACAGTACTGGTTACTGTTACAAAGTATAGAGAATCATTCAAAGGATCTAAGTAGAATTATTAGTAGCTCTTGCTATAAAGACAAATCACCATTAATTTGTTATATATTTAAATTATTGTACAATAATTTCAACTTTAACAATATCATTTCCAAACTGTATGGTATACTAATGGCATATAAAACTACACTAATAAATAAACATTGGAACTCAATAACTAAGGGTTTCTCTCTCAATTATACTTCATCTGAGAAATCCAAATTATTATCCTCTATAAAATTAACATTATTGGAGTATTTTTACGTGGAAGTTCCTGCACAGAGCCTTTTTAACTCCTGAGAGGGTTGCAAAATTTAATAAAACTGACATTATTTGTTGGAGATTTTGTTCCCCATGTAAAGCAGATTCAATCCACATTTTTTATGACTGCACCTGTTTTAAACAATTTTGGGATAATATTGAAGTTTTTTTTAAATATTATTTACAGATAATTTTTCTTTAACTAAATCAATAATATTCTTTAATGTAAATGAAGGTTTTGTAATAAGCAATGCCAACTCATATCTCTTATGGACAATACTAGCAATTGCTAGAAAGTGTATAACAAGAAAATGGAAGTCCACCACGTCTCCAACTATGGAAGATTTTCTGACCCTCCTTGAAGAAATGATTTCCAGAGAAACCAAAATGAAATATGTGAGAATAAATCTGAGAAATTTTGTTAATAATCCTTGGATAACAGCTTTTTTCTTATTGAAACTTTTTGTAAAGACCCTAACTCTTTCTGAATTATCTGATGTTTATTATACAAACTGTTTGCTATTGTTTTATAATTTTATCAATTTTGGGCCTCTGTAAATAGTGTGTATAGTTGTAGTGTGTTTTTTTCATTGTTCATTTATGTTCAAAAATTGTATCCATGATGTTCATATTATTGTTAAAATTATCATTTTCTTACTTTAATAAAATTATTTGATTTAAAAAAGCACTGAAAAACATCATACATTAATGGATTATGGAATACTTACAGATGCATATGATACAATCTACTCTGATCAGTTACACTGCAGTGAATATGAAACAGTGGTAAACCACTTTACAGCTAAGTAATGATAAAGGGCAGAGGACTATCCCAAGGAGAAGCTGTGTCTCTTGTGAGTCACACAAATTTTTTCCCAACCTCCCATCCTGTTGCTGTCGTATTCTTAAACAAAACTATCTTTCTAGTTGCCTGTCCCTTATGTTCATTTGACCACATATCAACTTCCCTGTCCTCTTTCACTGTCTGTTGTAAGTAAGCACAAAATTATCTTTTTGTGAAACCACTCCCCTTCAACTGTTTAAATTTATTGGACATCCCACTGTATTCCATAAAGCCAGAAAACAAAACTGGCCACCCACTTTTAATCTATCTTGCTCTTTTAAAGTTAGTGGCTCTCCACTTAGACCGCTGACACTTTAGTTACCCCTTTTTTCATATCTAACTGCTTAGTGAACACTGCAGAGTTTATATTAAAGTTTGACACTCTCAAACCCAAAGGTCTGAATTTGGAAGTAAAGTTAAAATTAATAATAATAATATTATTTATTTTTGAATATTATTATTTTGTATTTCTTTCTTCTAATAGTGATTGTACCTGTATGTATTATATTTTGTTTTTTTATTTCTCTGAGTTTGAGTTGATTTTTTTTTTGAATTTTATCAATTGAAATTATTTGATTGATTTTTTTTTTGCACTAGTATATAAAAATGCCTGGCTTTTTTTTGTTTTATTCCTTTGAAGGCTGTTGAGCCGAGGTACCGGAATAAATTTGTTGTATCCTGCATCCTGTTCCTGTGGTTTGTTTCATCTTGCCTTTAAAAATCTATTGCAAGACCACCAATTATTGGACAGCTCACATTCTGCCTCTCAGTAGTCATCTTGGGATTAGTGCTTCTGTTTTCTCCTGGTGAGAAAAAGAGCACAGGGACATTATTTTCTGGAGACTACTGATCACCAGAAAGCATAATAACTACTTCATATGTGGCAGCTTGGAATTTGTGCTTATATTCTGCTCCTAGTGAAAGAAGAAGCAGAGTGCATTGATTCCTGACTGTTTCTGGTTGGACAGTAAGTGCCTGTGCTTAATGGTCCTGATTGATCTGGTTACTATTGAAGGCATCTACAAGGAAAAGGCAAAACTAGCCTACAGACCCTTGCATCATCTGGGACAATGCAGTGGATCACCAAACACGCTGTGGCCTGCTTCTCATCTTGGGATTGGTGGTAAGGTTTTGCTTCTGGTGAGAGAAGAAGCAAGGGAGCATTGTATCCCAGCAGAGTGAAGCTGTGGTGATACCAGCACTAGTAGTAGCCAAGCAGTAGCCATTCATGTGACTCCCCTTTTTTCATCATTCTTGACAAGCTAGCTCTTTGTTTTCAATAAGTACAGCTTGATTTGTTTCTAACTTTAGAATATCTGCCTAAGTACTTCATCCTTAAATTTTCAGGGTCTGCATATTAATTTCCACTCAAGTGTTTGGCCGTGGCCTGTACAGACTCAGACACCTTGACTGACATTTTTCCTTAAAAAGCATGATTGAAATTTCTCCAATACCTAGTTGCACACTGGACAGCTAGTTTAAAGTGACAAGTACTGTTCCCAGAGTTACAGACCGAATACTCCTGACATTGCTTTATATTCTCACTCCAGCTATCTAATCAATAAAAAAAGCATCTGTTGCCATGGATATGAACTTTTCCATTGTCTCCTTTGCCAGCTTGGTGGATATGGGCATCCTGAGGCAATGAAGAAATTGCCTCATGTTTACTGGCAACCAGTTAATGTGAGAGATGTATTTATACAATGTCACTGGAGGCAAAGCTCTCAAATAAAAGTACTCCTAATGTCAATAAGGTTGTCAGTAGTACACATGCTGTACCCATCACACACAATTCAAAGTAGGCATATAGACCCACATCCGCTGAGGCACTTAAATGTAACCTTCCTAAACCAGAAAGACCTCATAGCCAAAGTACACCTTACAAATACCCTCAGCAGCCCTAAATGCACTCTTTCAAAGCAATACTCACATCAGCACATAAAGCCACATCTCATGGAGCCTCTACTCTAAGTCCATAAGGCAAGCCTCCACACAATCCAACATTCTGGTCATTGTAGACTGCACCTTGAGACACACTGATGTCCCTTTCACCAGGCTGAGTAAGGAGAAATTCAGAGTCAGTTGCTTATCAGGGGCTAGGATCCGCCACATTAGGCATGCACTCAAGTCATTGGACCACAAGTACCAGTATGACTCAGTCATAGTCCATGTGGGAGCGAATGACCTGAGAAGTACCTCTTTAGACTACTTGAAAAGAGACATCATGGAGCTCTCAGAATATGTGTCTCAGGCTGGTATGAGCCTAACATTGAGCAGCATTTTCCCTTCTCCATAGATGATGCCACAATACAAACAAAGGATGATTGACTAATAATTGAATTAGTTTCTGGAGTCATTTTAAAGGGGTGCAATATTTGTCAGCTTGGAAGGAGATGGTCAACAGACCACGCTGCTTTGCCAGGGATGGTATGCACCTCTCCTCTCTAGCCTTACGAATATTAGCTAAAACACTGTCTTCCCCCATAGTGCCTTTTTTAGGCAATGCGAAACTGAAAGTATTTCCAAAACAAAGAAAATCTAAAGGTATTACTGCTCAATGTTAGGAGTCTAAATAAAAAGCTCCACTCCCTAGAAGCTTCTTCAACCTAGAGAATGCTGATGTCTGTGTGGTCATTGAGACATGGTTTAAAGCTACAGACAGCACACCAATAGTGCAAGGTTATAATGCCTTCCACAAATTTAGACCAGTGACTACACAGATAGTGACTAAAGGTGGAGGTGTCTATTTACATCAAAAATAAATATACTTCAAGGCAGGTCAAACAGGACAATGCACTTGAGCTTCTCCATGTTCAAATCACCATTGTCAAAATCCAATATCACTTCCTTGCCACCTATAGGTACCCCTCTATGGTGCAGGAAACATATACCATGTATTTAAACTTATTAGAAACACTAACCATCCTACCCAATACCATATTTATGGGTGACTTTAACTGCCCCACTATTAACTGGGAATTCTATATGACACCAAACGTACAGGCACAGCGATTCATGGATTTTGTAAACACAAACTCCCTGAACATGATAGTCAATATACCATGGAGGGGTTCAGCCATATTGGATGTGGTCCTTACTAAGATGGGAGAGTGCTGCACACCTCCTACTGTAATGTCTTCCCTGATAAGGTTAGACCACCCCCAGCTAAACCTGCAATATTCAGGAACTACTCTAAAGATAACCTCCTGCTATTAAGTGATAACCTGGCAAAATGTCAAGCCCCCATAAACCATGAGAACATTGCTGGCTATGTAGCACTTTTCACAGAAACCCTGTACAAGCCTGTTAATAGCTGCATAGAGGCAGCTGTACCCACTAGGAAGAAGTACAGAACTAACTCAAAAAACAAGTCACCCTAGAGGAATCACAAAATCAATAGGCTGTATAACAGAAGGAAGAAAATCATGGAAAAATTAGGAGGTACAGCATCCAGCAGGTTAAAGCAATCTCATCAAACTAAACAAACATCTCAGAGGACAAAGTCTACCAAGGACAACCACAAGGCATTATTTAGTTATGTTTGCAACCTCAAAGGCAATACACAATTGTGGGCAGAGCTCATTGTAAATGGAGCCACCTATACTGAGCCAGAAGATATAGCAAACCTACTGGCCAATAAATTCAGCTCCAACTTTACTTCTCTCTCCCCCTCAACCTTCCCTTAGGAAATATCATCTAATTTAACACCCCCTGCTATCACTAGGGAACAGGTCCTCAATGCCCTCTCTAAGGCCAAGAACACTGCATCAATGGGCCCAAACAATATCCCATGTTGCCTTCTAAATAGCATGAAACATGACCTATCAGGGGCTCTGGAATTGCTATTTAACTGGAGCCTCCAAACAGGCTTTGTGCCACATGAATGGAAAACAGCAACAGTCATCTCTCTGCACAAAGGTGGACCATCTACAGACCCTGGAAACTACAGATCCAGAAGTCTCACTAGTCTTATATGTAAAGCCATCAAAAGAATCATCAAGGAAATGATCAATAGTGATATAGTAAACCTCCAGACACTGGACCCAGCCCAGTTTGGTTTTGTCAAGTGCAAATCATACCTACTCAACCTGGTGGACTTCTTTGAGAAGGTCACCAAAGCAATGGATGAGGGCAAAATGGTTCACACTGCTTACCTTGACCTGGCCAAGGAATTTGGCACAATACCCGACTCGGGCATTGTTGACAAACTCAAAAGGTTAGGCATAAACTCATATATCACCTACTGGATAGCCAACTGGCACACAGACAGGATGCAGGAAGTTAGAGCTGAGGAGTCTACCTCTACTAAGTTGCCAGTCACAAGTGGAGTCCCTCAGGTATCAGTCCTTGGACCGTTCCTTTTTGGCATTTACTTCTCTGAAGTCAAGGCCAATGTCAGTGG
Source organism: Protopterus annectens (assembly GCF_019279795.1). Classification (NCBI taxonomy): domain Eukaryota; kingdom Metazoa; phylum Chordata; order Ceratodontiformes; family Protopteridae; genus Protopterus; species Protopterus annectens. The sequence continues at coordinate 707,387,860 of NC_056749.1, read as the reverse complement.
TCTCTGGCAGACTAAATTTGCAAATGACTGCAAATTAGGAGCTGTCCCATAATCCCACACTGACACAAATGTTCTCCAGAGGGGCTGAAACAGACAAACAACTGGTGTCAAAGCCATGGAGTAAAACTAAATGCAAAGAAATGCATAATAGTATTCTTCGGGAAGTCAGCCACCCCTAGTAACTATCATACTGACAACACACTCCTTACAATTGATCTAGTAGTCAGGGACTTAAGGAAACACATAGATAGTAATCTAGCCTTTAACCATCATGTGTCTGCAGTAGTGAGGAAACCCTTCTATGTTGCGCAACTTATAAACAAAGGTATGTCATCTAAGTCCAAGTAAGTCATTGTTCCACTATATTTGGCATTCATCAGACCTATCATTAAGTACAATGCCTCATTCAGTATGTACCTAACCAGGCATATCCAGCAAATGGAATGTCCACAGAGGTTCCTTGTTAAAAGAATACAGGGCTTAAGTAAAATGTCCTGTGCAGACCACCTCAAGGCTCTATCCCTATATTCTGTCTCCTACAGGCTTTTGAAGGGAGATCTATGCCTGACATACAGGGCATTGTTAGACCCCACTCTGATGGACCTCCTGCATATCCACAAAATAAACAGCACCAGAATTACCCATTCTAAAGACTTAAACCTTGCTTGTGATGTAAATAGTACCTGCTGGAGAGACACATATGTATCCCAGAGATTACCCTGTCTCTGGAACAGGATCTCCATCCATGTGAAACAGAGTTCCTCCCTAACCCAATTCAAGTCCAACCTGGACAATTGTATGGGTAACAGGAAATTCATCCTTGGTTTGGCACCCACATCTCTGATGGACACAGGCAACCTGTAAATGGTTCATCTTCCAGGCACTAGCTTGTAAATATTTCATTTCCCAAGCCCCTGCTTATACTTATCAAGGGTATCAGAACATGTCAGTGATTTGGGATGCATGGTTACGCTTAAAATAGCCCTTGAGGTCATTAGCCTTGTAGACACCTATGAACAAAAACCCAAAGAGGGTATTCCAGGATGATTCTTGGTTACCACTGCGGTTTTGCTTTGCCCTTATCCCTATGGTTTAGCTTAGCTTCCAGAAATTAACCTTGTTCAAAGGCATATCATCAACTTTTTTTGTAGTTGATTAAAATTCTTAAGGTCATTGTTAAGGTCATAAGACAAGCATATAAAATACAGCTACAAAGGTTAAAACATTCTTAGATGATACAATACTCATATTTAGTATTTATAAACGTTCAAACGTGATATTTATAGTAGGAAATCTTCAGCACAAAGAAAATATCAGTCTGGGACAGAAATGTTTGATGAAGGAACTTGAACAAGAGGGTGTGTATAAATATCTGGGAATAGAGGAAGAGTGAGAAATAAAAAGATAAACGTAAGCAAATGAGAACATAGCTCTTAGTAAAGAATAATTCAAGACACTAGAGAGAATACTGAAAACTGCCTTGGCATTTTGGAATGACGTTCAAACTATAAATCAACTTGCTGTTCCTGCTTTGACAGCTTTGATGTGATTGACTAGCCCCAACCAAAACTGAATCAGCTGAAGAAGAAAGCAAAACTGCTTTAGGCTCATCAAATGATATATGTGAATGTAGAGGTTGCTGTTTGATAGGCATGGGTAGTCTCCGAAAAAACAGTATATGAGAGGCTCCCGTTTTTGCTCTTGTACCCGAGCCCATTCCATGAGATATTCCCCCTGCATTATTTATTTTATCTTTTCTAATTGGTTCCAATGTAGTTCTAGATGCATTTAAGCCATTTGGTCTTGGTTGGAAGTAGAAGATAATGGGACAGTGCCTGATTCAATGTTCATAACGTTTTCAATGGATGTTATTATTCCGTGCTGCTCACATTGTGGTTGTGAGTCTTGTTGTTTTTCTTTAAAAAATGCAGTTGTTCCTGTTGAATCAACAGGCGTTTCAGCAGTATTTTCTTTCTGTTCAGTCCTTGGCCAGATTTAAGATCCTGGCAATCTCTTGCTAATTTGCAACTTTTGAGAACCTTTAGTTTACTATCATAGCAATTCAGGTTATATTGCAGAGTTTCTAATCTGCTTAAGAAAGTGTCAGGGAGTGTAGCATTCTCAAGTTCTTGCTGTTTTCTCTTAATAAAATCTGCAGCTTGTTCTTCAAGCGGTTTAAAATATTCAGTCAAAAGCTCCATGTATTTGAAGTTGGTCTCAATGTTAATCACTTGCCAACGGGCAAGTAACTCCGGATGCGAGTTCCCATTAGTCAGCATGCACTTGATCACACATCTCTGGGGATAACATGGTAGTGAAGGCAAGCTTCAAGATGAAAGCATTGAGTTTTTTTAAAATGATATGCTGTGTCCTCCACTTCCAAGACAAGCTTATCAAATGTTTTACATCCCATGTAGCTATCGGAATCATTGTGGACTTCTGTCTCGAGATTAAGCTTAAGAAGTGGATTAGCTGTATTCGTTAATAACTCCAGCAGTGAGCGGTTGTAGCTAAAAACTGCTTGCATTTTATCTGTTTGCTGGGAGATATTTTCAACTGTTTCATGGTTTCCTTCAGCCATGTGCAATCACAGGAACCAAAATAAAGCCTCTCATATACCGTTTTTTAAGGGACTACCCATGCCTATCAAACAGCAACTGCTACATTCACAATGCTCTTTAAGCAGAGGGAGAAAAGGAAGGAAAATAACCAACTAATAAGGATGCAAGATACTGATTCTTTAGTGATTAATGTATCTAAATGTACATTAAAAGACACACATTCATTTGTTAAATAAAGGTTTAACCTAAAGTGAGCTCAGTATAGACATTAAATGCTTTGACAGGAATGTTAACCTGAAAAGGTTGGCAACACCCTCAATAAAGAAGATATAAATATGTTTAAGAAGCCAAATACTTTTGTTCCAGTAATGCACCTAGCTGTTGACTTGTTTATTAAGATGTGTGAAAGGGGGGTAGCAGAACTTTGTCAGATGTGTGGACATAAAGTGTTTCACAATTTGGATAGTGGCGAGATGACAGCTTTGAATGAACTAATGATGGACAAGGACATAGTAATAAAATCTGCAGATAAAGGAGGTGATATTCTTGTCATGGATTTTAATCATTATCAGATGAAAATGGAGCACCTGCTTGCCAGTACACACACATATTTGAGAATACCTAGGTGGGAAGTTAACAAGATTATTCAAAGAGTTAATGATACATTGTATGATTTATTTAAAATTAGGATAATAACAGAGGATTTATTCAATTATTTTAAAGTGGATTGTCCACAAATACCAGTAATCAATGGTCTCCCAAAGATACATAAAAATCAACAAGACCCACAACTACGACAGATTGTATCTGGAAGGAATTGTGTTACTGAACCTATAGCCAGCTATCTGGAGTATTATTTGAAGAAGCTATTGATGCAGACTGATACAGTTCTCAGAGATATTTCACATTTTTTAGAAAATTTATATACTGAAATAACTAAGGTTGATTTGAATGACGAGAAATATATTATAAGATTAGTAACTATGGATGTACGTAGTTTGTTTGTTATCATTCCTAATGAGTATGCTGTGGGTGCTGTCAGAGATTTCATACGAGCTAAACATGGTGACATGATATATCCTGGTTATATATGTGAGCTATTACAATTCATATTGGATAATAACATTTTTATGTATGGAGGAGATTACTACTGGAAGAAATGGGGGTGGCTATGGGCATGTCATGTGCCAATAGCTACTCTAGTATAATGATGGCCAAATGGGAAATGGAATATGTCCTCAGTGAGAGAATATACAAAGAAAGAAAATCATATATTATGGCCGATTTGTGGATGACATATTTTGTGTGGAATGGAAGAGAAGAAGATTCATTTGAATTTGTCAAATACTTAAGAGTCCACAACAACATTTCTTAAGTTTGATATTCATAGCTCGACTACTGAAATAAATTATCTGGATGTGAAAATTACATTGGATGATGAGAAAAGGGTAGGCACCACCCTATATAGGAAGGAATGCTGGAGAAACCATTTTCTACATAGAACCAGCATGCATCCATGACATGTTTTTCCCCAAATAGTAAAGGGACAACTCCTCCATACATCGAGACTTTGTACTGATGACAACACACATATACATGAGACAGCAAAAAAGTCCATAATTTCTATGACAAAGGATATAAGGATTCAGATATCCAACCCTGTGCAACAAGAATTAACCAGCTAAGACAAAGGATGACCATATTTTTCTAGAAAAGTGGACATTATGAATGGCAACTTTGGTCCACAAACAAGAAGAAAAGAAGATCCAGTGAAATGTTTACTCACCTATAGCACTGATACACAACAAATACGTGAAACTATAAACAAGTATTGGCCAATATTGACTACGGATGACAAAGTAAAACACAGATTGTAGGTGAGACACCGGCCTTCTGTTATAACAATCATAAGAATTTAAAGAGACTTTTATGTATAAAGATGGTATAGGACCAAAAGTCAAGACCTCAAGAAAGGGTACTTTTCCGTGTGGTAAATGCAAGGCATGTGACTACATTAATGTCATCAATATGTTCATTCACCCACATATGAGAGAGAAGCATTGACTCAACAAATATGCAGATTGCAATGGCAAGTATGTGATTTATGTAGCTACGTGCATTTCCTGTCATGGTTTTTACATCAGCAAAATCACCAGCTCTTTAAAGAATGCATTCTTTGACATCTACAGGACACTAGGAAAGAGAATCAGAGCAATGTACTTGCTCAACTTATCATATTAAATAATGGTCATAGATTTTCGTTCATGGTGTTGCAGATTATATATGAAGATGCAAGAAAAGGAGATTTGCACAATAAAATGGAAATAAAGGAGATAAAATGGATAGCAGATATGTCTGCTGATCATCCACCAGGTCTAAACAGAGTTATTCCTTTAAGACCGATTCTGTAATTGTGGCATCTACCCAGATGATCTGTTATTGGCTGCACACTATAATTGGACTTGGAATTAAAATATGTATTCTTGAGTCAGTTAGATTGGCTTTTAAAAAGGCATTGGTTTTATAAATAACATGTGATTCGCTAATTTTTAGATAAAATTGTGTTGTTTTAGTTTTATATGGATCTAATGAAGGCCTGGAGGCTGAGAGCACTTATCCATACAGTGTTTTTCTGTAGTTGTCTATTTGTTTTAATAAATAGAAGTCCGAGGTGGTTTTACTGTTTTTTTATCATCTATTTGCTTTTGAGTTATACCTAACCTTCAGCGATCTACAGGAAACATTTTTCAGTGTTGTACAGTTATGATAGCAAGTCTTGAGAATGCCTAGAACATACCTCTCAACTGTACAGATTTTTGCAAAATGTCCAGATTTTTGCCTCTTATTTTTGGCCTGTTCCTCATAAAATTTGTGGATTTTGGGTAAATCATTGAGGATTGAAATCACAAAATACTACTTCTTCAGAAACTATATAATTATGCCAAATATGTCATTCTATCAACTTTCTAAGTTTATAAGAGTAATGTTTAAAATCTGTCCATATTTTTGGGCCTTTGTCCCCCCATTTTTTCTGGCTTTCTCCAGATGTTTTGTGCTGTGAAGTTGAGAGGTATGCCCTGGGATAACCACATGTTGATCAAGAATCAACTCATGAATGGCTAAGGAGAGGTGAATTTAAACTAAAAGATGACAGGCTAGTAATTGTCACCCAAGATTCTAGTCTACATTCACAGTGGTTAACAAAGTTGTAGAAAAATACCAAGGAAACAGACAAATGTGGTTTCTAGTAATACAGAACTAGAAAGAGTTGCGCATTTTATTTATGGTTGCAATATACTCATGGCTGGGGATCTGTATACTGAAAGGCACAATAATCTGTCAGTATTGTTCACTGTGCATTGTTCAAACACAATTATATACATTCAGCTGAGAAGCACTGGGAACATGAACCACAAAGCATTAACAAAAACAATGAAGACCTTATCACATGGGATCATCCCATATCAACAGTTAAGAAGATAGGAGCAATAAAAACAGATATAGTAGGCCAAGAAAAAGGACACAAGTTGCATTACTCATTAAAATAGCTATACATAGTGATTATAGTGTCATATTTATTGAGATATACAAAGTCATAAACTACCAGGATTCAAAAGCAGAGATTAGAGCAACATGGGATAAAATCACTCAGAAAGTTCCAATAGTAGTACAAGTAACATGGCTAATAAAAAAATTTCAAAAGTACTTAGATATGCTACTGATACATGGACCTCCATAAGAACTGCAGAAAGAAGCATTTATGAGTTCATTTCAGGTGCTTAGAAGTGCAGTCTTGGCAAACATCATGGAGTGAAGTAATAGTAATTTCATTCTCTTTAATCTTATCCTGACTTAGGAATGGAGTCTATTGTTGTCATGGTATTAGAAACCCAAATCATTAAGTGAAATTAAAAAAGGGAGAAACACTACTGAATAGGTTAGTCAGAGTAGATGAAAAAATGGGGTGCTACTCATGTAGCAGGTGATTTCTAAAATTAGCCCCTTTGCCAAGATCTTTACCCACGGCAACTTGTCAAGTGTTAGAAAACACCACGTAAAATACATTGAAATAACTAAGAGCTGCACAATAATTGATAGTTACTCAGATGGAATGAGATGGTTAATGTGGATAATGTGCTACAGTTTGAGTCATCAAGGATCATTCCAAGATTATACACCATGGACATGAACTCTGAGCTATGACACCCATAACAGATATAGGTAATAAAGACATAAGTATTAATAGACTTTGATGTGTCATGAAATCCCTTTGTAGCAATCTTGGAGGAAAGGGATTTGAAACCATTAACCAGCATCAAGCTCAGTGTATTCTCATCAAAGGGGTTAGAGTTACCCACATGTCCCCAAGGAAAGAAGAGAAGCCCAGTGTACCAGAATAAGTGTGGTTTTATAAATCAAACCTCTAGGCTAACTCACTTTTTTAATTTCTCCAAGGCTTTTGTGTTTTTAATTCCATGACAGGAATGAACTCCATTCCTATGTCAAAGTATGATTAAAAAGTTCATGAAATTAGTATTGTTTCAATCTTTGATGTTAGCCAGAAGTGCTCTTTGCAGCACCCACAATGTGCCCAGAAATGACTCCTGCAATTCATACAGAGTTACATGTATCAGTACATATTGGAACATATCTAAGTATGACTGTAAATTCTTTTTTATAAGACCTATTGCTCCTACTACTACTGGAACTGTCTGGTTATCTTTCTTCTACATTGCCTTCATTTCTGCCTACAAATCCTGGTATTTTATGACTGTGTTTCTCTGTACATAAGATGCTGTAGTTACTGGGTGTAGCAATTTCATTGATCAATGCTACTTTTTTCTTCTTTTCATGGACTACATCTATTTTTCTTGTGTCTATTTTTTGAACTGTTAATGGATGATTCCACGTGATATACGCTTCATTTTCTATGATGCTTTGTGGGTCATGTTTCCATTGTTTTTCAACTATTTTAATATTATAATGTTTGCAAAATCCCCAATGCCGCAGTTTGCCACATTATTATGCCTTTCAGTATATAGTCCTTCTGCTGTGTGACTGTTTCAATTCTGTTCTACAAAACCTGCATTTGTCTGTTTCTCCCACATGTTCAATGGACTTTGTAAACCAATGTGTATGTAGTTCACTATCTTGGGCTGCCAGTATTAACCTTTCATCTTTTGGTTTAAATTCACCTCTCCTTAACTATTCCTGCATTCAATCCTAATCAACACAAGGTTGTTCCAAGAGTTTACTATACTTGCAACACTATTTATGCATTTTCCACATTTCTTGCCTTTTCATCTGATCCTTTACCTTATATTCTTTCTTTTGTTTTTGGCACATTCAGTTGCTGCCTGAGTTTTATTTACTTCTGGTTTGGTTTCCATTCTCATTTGACACAGATATGCTTCTGCTAAACTAAGCAGAGCAGTCACCTTAGACTTATTCTCCTCATGTTTTAAAACTTTCACTATGTTTGGGTCTTGTGAGGTCAGCAGATATGTATGCAGTCCCGCGATTGCAGATCTATGCATGTAATCAATTTTGAGGAGGCTTATACCTCCATCAGAATGGGGAATACATAATTTTGGTATGCACTGATTTTTATAAATTATTTTTATGAGCATGAAGCATCCTTCTTGCTTTCCTGACCAACCTATCCAAAACCTTTTGTGGCCAGTCAGTCACTCAAAAACTAAGTTAGAACTGGAAGAACAAATGGGTTTATAGCTTGGACTTTGTTCCTAGATGTCAGTGTTGTTTTCAGTATTAATTTTATTCTTCTAAAATATACCTTACAAAGTTTTATTCACATTTGCTCATGGTTTATTGTTGATCCTTCATCAGTTCCCAAATATGTATACACTCCTTCTTGCTCAAGTTCTTTTGTATCACATTCTTGTCCCAAACTGATGTGTTCTTGGTGCTGTAGCTTTCTTGCTTTAAAGGTTGCTTTTGCACATTTGTCAAGACCAAATGACATTCTTACATAATCTGAAAAAGTTTTAACCACTTGCAGTTGTGCTTTCAGTTCCTCATCTGATGAACTATACAGTTTTAAATCACCTACAGAAAGCAGATAAGACTTTACACTTTGTTGTTTTCTGGGAGCCAAATTGTAGCCATGCCATAATCTGTTGAGTAGACAGCTTAATGGGTTAGGGGCAAGACAAAAGAGCAGTGGTGACAGACAGCCACCCTAGAATATTCTACTTTGAGTTTTTATCCTGAAGTAAAAATTTGTCCTTTATCATGGCTTATTTGTAAAGTGGTTTGCCACTGTTGCATGGTCGCTGTAATATAATTGATCAGTGTAGGGTGTGTCATATATTTTTAAGCACTCTTTTATCCATAAATATGGGATACTGTCAACATTTTTTTTGTAGTCTATCCATGCCATACTTATAGTCTTCCCATTTTTACAGTTCTCCATTATGACTTTATTTAACAGCAAATGATCCTTTGTGTCATATGACTTTCTTTTATTACCCTTTATCAACTCTGTCGGCATCAATTCCAGTGTATAGCTTACATGTCATCGGAAGGCAAGTTACTGGTCTATAGTTTTTAGGATAGCTTGCAGATTCACTGTTAAGTAGGAGTATTGTTTTTCCTGTTGTTAACCAGGCTGGTGTCTGTTCACGGTGTGCATATTTCTTACTCATGGCTAAATTGTCATGTAAAGATTTTAATACTTTAAGCCAGAAATTAGGTACTGCATCCAATGAGTGGACATGTACATGGTAACTAAAACTGGTTCGAAAATAGAGCCTTCCCAAACACAAGAACTTGGAGGGTAGACAATAGAAAAAGTAACCTCAGAAAATAGTCAATGACAATGGCTTAAGAGATAGGAGTCAGATGATCAAGGACCATAGCAGAAATCCCCAGGCTTCCCCTAGAGGTGAGACACCCAGGTTTGTAACACATCATACTGCAAGATCTTGTATAGAAGACAAGCCAATGTAGCACTTTTATAAAACTGTTCTGAACCACAGGCAAGCCCATATAATATACAACAACATTTCAAAGTAATGAGCAAACCTGGATTCTCACAGAGCACAAACTTATTGGTACAACACAAAATGGGCTAAATTCAACAAAATGCAACCAAGAAGGAAAAAGTAAACAAAGTAGATTGCTTGCAGTAAGATATAGAGTTCAGTTAATTAGCGGCACAGTATAGATGCACAATGTATTTCTCAGTTCTGTCTTTAAAATTATACCTTCTGTTTTTCCTATTTAAAATGCAAAATCTCTTTCATAAGGAAATCTTTCTTCAGAACAGATAAGCCAAAATACTTAGTCTAAAGGGTGCTAATGGACAACAACAGTAACCTCTCTGCAACTCAATGTTTCTTATTATTAAGGCTTTCTATGGCAAAACAGAATAAGTCTTTTATCCGGATCTCTCCAGTCAGATATTTTCCATATTTCTCTTACCAGGACCCCAGCTGGCAATTATGGTTTTCAAGCTGGACTCCCATTGCTGAGCCACTTTCTATTGCCATGATGATCAATTTTTATTTAGGAACAGTACTTCAAAAAGTATTCTAAAGTACCCCAAATGACTGCCATATTAGGTTTATTCTGGTCTTGCAAAGCTATTGCCATCAAATTTCATACTCACTTTTAAACTTGCATCTCTAGCTGAAGACAATCTTCATCTTTCCACCACTCTCAGAAATCTTTGAGAAATATGTCCATACCCAATTACTTCAGTATATCTTAGATAATGAAGTCATTTCTCTTATGCAGCACAGCTTAAGACCCAATCTCAGTAGTACAAAAGTACTTCTGGACTTCATTAACACTGTCAAAAAACAATGGTAAAATATTCGCTGATCTATTCTTAGATATTTCAAAAGCATTCAACCCTCTCTCGCACAGCATAGTCCTTCAAGCACTAAAATTCATGGACCTCTCAAACTGAACTCTACAGTGGTTTAAGTAGCTAGCTGTCTAACAAGCACAAACCTGTCAGGCATGAGTCCAAACTCTACCTTTCTCCCAGTTACAATGGGGATAACCCAATGTTTAATCTTAGAGCCTTTGCTTTTCAACAGTTTCATAAATGACTTTCAGGCAGCTTCTGATCATGTCATGGTGGTATAATGTGCAGATGACTCAACATTTAATTGTAAAGAAGTAAATCTTAACATATTCCAAACAAAAACTTGAGAATCATTTTAATTCACTGAGTCTAGTCTGAATAACTCCCAATTCCTATTGTATGGTACATAATCTTAATCAGTGAAGACAAAGCAGTTAAGGAAGCTAGAGTTGATGAAGATGAAGTGCCAGAGCTAGGTGATAGTTTGCACATTTTGGGTCACATGAAAAAATGAAGACATCAGAGATGAAGCCAAAGTAGCACCAACTGCAGAGAAGGTCACAGAGAACATACTAATGTCATTCATGCAAAAGTGCAGAAAAGCAGAAGACAAACTCTTGAAGAAGTTTGACAGAGACAAGAAGAGGGCAAGACGGAGTATCTGCATCCAGCAAAAAGATGGATGGATTCTGTGAGGAAGACCTGCAACAGGCAGACGTGTCCTTTGAAGAAGGTAGGAGAGTACCAATGAAATGGTGACATGTGACATGATGCCCTGAACCTATGCAGAAAATCGGAAAAAGGGGGTTGATGATGATGATGATCAGTTGTAAGTGATTCCACAAGTAAATATATAAAAAGAAATCAAATTCCAAGAAAGGAGATAACATTCCTGGTGCTTTCTTGTATCACATCAAGGACAATTTAAATGCTTATGAGTTATTTCAAACAAAATGTCAGCATGTAATAAAATTCTATGGCAGCAGATTGTAGTAAATTAATTTACAAACCATACTCCTTAACTGTGTGATTTTGTCCTGTCACTCATAATATTTTTGATTTTCTGGTACATCACGTAGGGTAACAGTCACTAATGCCAGACATTAGAGTCTCATATTTCTTATTGTTCAGAAAATATGTATTGATGCAAATCGTGTTGTTCTAATAATTTTTAAGTGAATCAGAATGATATTTAAAAACTGATTTTGAGCTTTTGGATCTCCATTATTTTTTAGCTTTGTCCAGAATTCTCACACAGTGGAATTGAAAGGTATACAACAATGGAAGGAGTGGTATATCAGACTGATGGGTCTACATTTTTTTATGAACAATATCCTTTATGGAAACCATCATAATGCAGCTTATCCATATGACCCAAAGGACCTACTTCCACTGGATATGAAACAGTGTGGTTTTGTTAAGCTGAGATCATGCCTTTTGAGTCTTCTGGTACTTTTCCAGAGATAAAAAGCAGCACTTGTTGAAGGACTGACAATGCATTCTCCTTATCTTGATTTGCTAAGGCATTTGACATCATTCCATATAAGGAAAAAACTAAAATATTAAAAGGATAAAAGCCTTTAATATCAATTCATATATGATTCAGAGAGTAAAATGCTAGTCAAGCAAAAGGGCACAAGTCAAGGTGGGGGATTATTGGTCTATCACAAGCTGTATTACCAGTGATGTCCTACAGGGGTGTCTACTAGAGCAAGTTCTTTAAGACTGTTCTTCTCATATATAGTAGTGAGAAGTGTGGTATCGGGTATTGACAACCAACTATGCTGATTACCGCAAAGTGGTGCACATAATTATATTAATTAAAGAAGCTGAAGTTGCAGTCTACAAAAATGCATATGGTGGTGGTAGTAATAATAAACTTACGTTCAATCTCAGTTAATGTGGTACTCCTGAGAGAAAAAATATGTATATATATTTAATACTCTAAAACTTATAAATTCAACCAGTTGTTAAACAGAATGCTGTTTTTTTGTAGTTTTCCAGCAAAACTCCTAAAAATGAACAGACACAGTTTCTTGCTAGGAGATAAAATATCCAAAAAGGCTTCAGAAAAATTGTCATTACACCATATTTCTTATTATTTACAGGATAAATCTGCTGCGTTCTATTTTTGTTTGAATCTCAATACTTGGAATATATCACTGGAAAGCTAACACGATACTGAGGACCATAATACTAGGACTAATAACCAACTACAGTAAAAAAGACAAGACAGATATAATACACAACAGTGTCCACGATTATGGAATAGGCAACCATTTGCTATCACAAAAATCAGAAAATATTAACATGGCATTATAAAAATCAGGCTTCTCAACAATCAGAAGGTCATAAGTTTGTCTATCAATTATATGAAATTATAATTATCACTTTTGTGTTTTCCTTTAATCTAATGGTTATGAGTGTTGCTAGTCATTTTCTGCCTGGGTCTCTCAACATATCACTCTCACCATATTTTGTAAATCCAGAACTTTAGCTTATGAATGTGCTTACTAATACCAAATTACACTTTAAATTATCCATGTTGTTATCAAAATATATATTGAAGCTTTTAAGATGATACTGTTTTGTTATTTATGACCTATACTGACTTAAAGTACTTTTGAATGCCAGTATCTGAATTTTATAATTGATTCATGTTTGAAAAAGGGCAACTTGTCTTATAATATTCTACAGTACTGAATTTTCTCAGATGAAGATCCATTTTAAACCTTTTGATTTATTCCTATTATTTATCAATGTAGATCTGAAATTATTGTGTTTACCTTTATTCAAAACAGTGTAAATTTCCGTGGTATCCCCAAAGTCCCAAACAACCCACTAAACAAGTATATATTTTGTTTTTGGAACCACTATACTTGTTTAATGGGTTGTTTGAGACTTTGGGGATACCACAGAGATTACTTGCTTTTTTGTTTACCTTTATTCTACACAACAGATCACACCGGGTTTTCATAGCTATAGTGCACAAAAATGTACATCATCATTCTGGGTCATGCGTCACAGACCTCGATCACGGTCCCTAACAGTGGTATAGAAAATCTGCTTGCATCTATTAACTGCACACATTGTACATAATAGTATACGGTGCACTTGTGACCCCATTTCATCCATGCTCCCTGCATCTCAGTAGTTGCTGCTCTACTGTGCTGTACTAATAACTTGAAAAGCATTGTAATAGGCAAAAGCTTGTTGCTTTTATTTCATCTGTGTGTTAAAAGAATCCTTGTGACATGGTTCTGAACTACATTCTGTGGGACTTTGGACTTAATTGTGACAAAACTCCAGTTTACCCAACAGCCTAATGTTTTGCTCTTCATCTATACCATGAACTATTGTGTAACATCATAGCACAGTAAAGTACATTGATGCACTAAGCTCTACCACTATGTCGTACTGTGACTCATAAGGAAATCACAGTGATTAGGTAAGATACAGAGCCAAAGTCATTACCATACTACGGTACTACTTCTGTGTGGCCCCCTATTTGTGGGTATTCACCAGAATAACTGTGTGCATGTGGGGTGGCAGGACAAATTGTGTATTTAAGCAGATTTTTTTGCATCACAGAATTTCCTGAAGTGCGACAGATGTGTGTTTGTGTGTAAGCTTGCGTTTGTGTGTATCCTTTTTCTTTTCTTTTTTTCTTTCATAGTGGTACTATGCTACTCAGTCATGCATGTTGAGCAACATAATAGCAGGGAGTAGGTTTGCTGTACTGACATGTGCAGCACAATCCTGTTGCATGCAGTTGCCTTCTCTTTGTTTAGCTCAGTGATACCAACTAGTACTCCAGTGTAGCTGAGATGTTAAAATGTACATGATCAGGAGGGGATGGATAGTTGCATATGTATTCTTTGCATGAAGTACAATGATTGCATAATGGAGAAGACCATGTGGTCTACCCCATCAGTTCAAAATGTTTATGAATCACCAAGGGCACCAGTTATAGGGCCCAAAATTGTTTTGTATTTACATGGATAATAGTCTGCAATACTGTCAAAATGGTTTTATGAAATACATTTATTCGTGCATGATAGATATAAAATATTTACCTGGATCATATGAATAAAGTCCCATTTTTTGTTGTCATTTTTCTCTTTTATCTGCTGTTCATACTCCTGTGATGACATTTGATTCCAGTTAAAGCTCACATTTTCAAGATTTTGTGATTTGCTGACAAGTTCTATCACATAAGAAAAAGTTGATTTAATAAGGTACTCAAATTAGATTTTTAAGTAAAGCAACTTGTGATAAGAAAAATGATAAGCATGTTACATAAAGTAGATCTTACTTATTAAAGATAATAGTAATTATATCTAACCACTGGACAGAACACAAAACCTGACAATGCCATATATCTATACCTTAATCTGCTGTATAAATCTAGTTTTCATGAGCTGTATAAGTTACACTTTTTAGTTACACTCTGAATGACTTTCACTGACTCTCCCTCTGCATATGATATGCCATTTATTCATCTATTTAATCCTTAAACCTTCTTATATTTTGATATCTATTAGTCCATTACGTTGGTGATGACCCCACTCTGGGCCAGTAGTCAAGGAGCCTGAATCCTCACCACTGACACTGGAGAGGGATGTTCACTTTCAGAGAAATAGATACACTCAGTATTTCCAGATGCAGCTGTCTGCACCAAGTACTATTTTCCTTAAGATCACACAGGGATTGCAGTCAGCCTGGGGTCTGGATTTCTTTATATCTGTCTCACTCCAGGTCACCAATAAGATTCCCCACTGGTACAGTTGTAGGGTTAGGTCCCCATCTGAGTATCCAGGCCAAGTCCTCCAGCACCCTGTCTGTGAAACCAGTGCTTAGTGCCCCTGTTCCAAGTTGCTCACACACACACACACACACACACACACACACACACACACACACACACACACACACACACACACACACACACACACACACACTGAGATTTGATTTTTCATACACACATCTGGGAAAGGTTGGCACAGATTTACCTGCTGTGCCCCCTCCTCCTCAGAGTACAAGGCAGTTCTCACTGCCACTAGACACTCTACAATCAGCTACACTAAGGTCTTTAACAAAGAGTGTCCAATTACACTGTATAATATTAGTACTAAGACAAATGGTAGTAGTTAACCAAGACAGCTAAGCCTTCAGGAGTGGCCCACACAGTGTTACCAAATAAATATAAGCACTCTCAAAGGTTAAATACTTTCTCAAAGGACCAGCCACAATAAAAGTTTTAAATATATTTAGTAATAAATAATAAAAGAACATGAAAATACTGAATATATATTCACAGCAAACCACAGAGCTCAAATCACAGGAGATACTGAAAATAACATTGATGGACAGACTCAGACAAATAATGAAAAACAATATCTAAACTAAGCTCCACTATAGTTCCCTGACTGAATCTAGGAGAATTACTATTCCCTACTTAATTAATAGTGCAAGGCAGATGATGTGGTGAATGGTCCTTCTTGTTGTCAGGCCCAAGACAGAATATTCAATACTGAGAGATTTCTCGTAATATCTAACATTACCAAGAAGGCTGGCAGAATGACCTCATCTGGTCACCTGACTCTAGGTTCTCACAGTATCCCCCTTTGAAGCTGAGACATACATTTAGCCTAGATGGCTATACAATGCACATATAAATGTTTATAGCAGCATCCTGCAGCCATGAAACAATTATAGTAGTTCCCCTCTTCTTTACAGAGGCTGTTAAACAGTGGCCTCTCCCAGACCTACTGACTCCAGTTCCATTCAGCACAGTGGAATGCTGTGTTTATGGCTTAACAGCTAATTTAATTTAAAGTATTTTCCAAAACTAACTGGACTGAGATTAACTGCTTTTCTTCCTGTGTCCTTTGCTAACATATATACATACAGTCTCACATGTATATTCCTTCACTGTCCAGCAGGACCCACTGCTGATACATTTTTTTACACTAGCAACTTAACAAACACTTTTTGATTTTCAAATGCCATACAGTTCTAATACATTTGTAACATAAGCAATTGTGCAAATCAGTTTGATATTAAAATGACATACAGTTCTAATACATTTGTAACAAAAGTATCTTGTACAACTCAGTTAGGATCTGAGTACTACCAACTGTTGTATTACCTCATTTCTAGCCTTCCCTCAGGGGTCCACTCTTTGTAGAGTAACCCTTTGTTCCAGTATAGAGTCTTCCCTTTTCCTTGAGAATCAGATGCCTCTCTCTCTACCTCCCTCAAGCCTTATAGGGTAGGATCTGAGAGCTGAGCCTGCCTCAACTCTATCTTTGTGACTTTTCCCAGCTTCCCTCCCACAAGAAGACTGGTATCTTCTGACAGTGGTGCCTCACTGTCAGCCTGGGTACTACCACTCACCTCTGTCTGTGAAGTCACTCTGTCCATGAAGTCACTCTGTCCAAGGGAACATCAGTACCTACCAGCAGCTGTGGTTCATCTTTAGGCTCACTGCTACATGGTTGCTTCCTCCGTGAATTAGCCACATCACCAGTCCTGCTTTTATGAGTATGGTCTTTCTGGGTCTCTCCCAGGCTTCCAGGCCCACATGCCTGTCTGCAGGCCTGACTGTATGTCACTGCATGCACACAAGGTACTGCATTATCAAAAGCACTGCCTATGAGGACATCTGCAGGGATATCCTCAAGCATACCTAATTGCTTGCTTCCTTTTTCACCCTCCCAGTCAAGGTGAACCCTGGCCAAAGGCATTTGGAATGGGATCCCTCCTAAAACTCTGACTGGAGTAGACTTCCCAAGCAAGTACTACTTCCCTTTAACCACTGCAGGCTTCACAATGCTTATATCAGAGGCTGTGTCTCACTTGGCAGTGGCCTGTTTTCCATCCACCAAAACAGCATACAAACTCTGGTGGTAGTTTGGTACCCCTGTTGTCTCCAGACAACTTACCACTAGCATTCTATTATTCCCACTTGGTGGCTCCCCCACCTTTTGTTCCCCACCTTACCTCCATGGACATCTGTTTGCTACATGGCCCCACTGGTTACATTTAAAACATCTGAACCGAGGCCCTGGCCTTGCACCTAAACTAGTGGCTTCTCCTGTTACTGCTGAAATCTGTTGAGGTGGTTTAGGCTGCCCCCATGGGTTCCCTTATATCCATGTGCAGCACTGGGCATCCTCTTCCTATGCAGTGATGCCCTCCTTACTAAGTAGATGTCCCCTTTTTTCCCCAGCTCATCTGCATAGTTGCATTCCCTGTCTGCCAAACAGATTCTCATGTCCTCAGGTAAAGTGCTAAGGGCTTGTTCCCTCACCAAAAGGTCTGACAGCCCTTGAAAAGTGGTGAACTGACACCTACTCACCCACCTATGAAAATAAGTGCTTAGTTCAGCAATATAATCAATTACACTTTCATCTGCCTTGCGTCTATGCTCATGAAACTTTTTTCTGTAAGCCTCAGGTGTTAACTGAAAATGTTATAATAAACGGTGCTTAACTTTATCATAATCTAAACAACCAGTATCAGACAATTTAGAAACAACAGTTATAGCTTTACCATGGAGTAAGTGGGTGAGGAACTGTGTCCACAGCCCTCGGTCAGCATTATTCTGTTTGCATAGTCTTTCAAATATATGAATAAAACTATCAAAAATATCACTTTCTTGGTACTGAGGAAGAAGTTTACTGACCTTTATTGCTTCTGGGGTATGGTTACTCACTTCCTCATTACCTCCATGAACCCGGTGAACAGTCAGCATTTCATGTTCATGTTGCCTCTGCCTCTCATTTTCTTCTCCTTCCAAATGTTTCAGTCTTTCTTATTATTCAGGCTACAAATGCCTCATTTGCTCTGCTGATTCTAATTCTAAACATTTGGGCTCCAGTTCGGGTCTCTAACTCCAGAGGGGTTTTTATGTCCTCTGAGGAAAAGGTGAATTGTCATGTTTCTGAGAGTTGTACAGCCCAACTGCCAGACTGGTTGTCTTCCTGGTTACTGGTGTGTGCTGCAGCTGTGATTAAGGCTGCAGTCATTTCCCCTTTTATCAGGTTGGCATGCAGCAGTCCTTTGGCTTGGCACATCTCAGCTAACTTGTTTCTTGTCAACTTGCTATAGTCCTCTGCTGACATCTTTGCCTGCTTTTGCTGACTAAACTAAGCTAGCAAAAAGTAAATAAGTAAAACTATTATGATATGAAACTCTGAATATCTACTTTGTGGCTGCTTGATAGTACATCTTTAGTGATAACTGCTTACAGACTATAAAAGTTCAAGTAATATCCACACCACTGTTCACCCACATGTGATGTCCCTGCACTGTGCCAGTAATCAAGGAGCCTG
This sequence comes from Protopterus annectens, assembly GCF_019279795.1. NCBI lineage: Eukaryota > Metazoa > Chordata > Ceratodontiformes > Protopteridae > Protopterus > Protopterus annectens. The sequence continues at coordinate 707,369,123 of NC_056749.1, read as the reverse complement.
AATCCTCACTATTGACACTGGAGAGAGATATTCACTCTCAGAGAAATAGATACACTCAGTATTTCCAGATGCAGTTCTCAGCACCAAGTACAATTTCCTTTAAGAGCACATAGAGAACATAGTCAGCTCAAGGTCTGGATTTCTTTATATTTGTCTCCCTCCAGATCCCCAATAAGACTCTCCACTGGTACAGCTGTAGGCTTAGGTCCTCATCCGAGTGTCCAAGCCAAGTCCTCCAGCACCCCTCTATGTGAAACCAGTGCTTCGTGTCCCTGCTCCAAGTAGCTGACTTACACACACTGTGGGATTTGATTGTTCATACACACACACACACACACACACACACACCTGGGAAAGGCTGACAGAGATTTACCTGCTGTGCCCCCTTCTGCCCACAGTATGAGGTAGTTATCACTGCCACCAGACACTCCACAATCAGCTAATCTAAGGCCCTTAACAAAGGGTGTCTCAAAGGTTAAATACTTTCTAAAAGGATCAGCCACAATAAAAGTTTGAAATATATTTAATAATAAAGAATAAAAGCAAATAAAAAATACTGAATATATATATATATATATATATATATATATATATATATATATATATATGCAATAAATCACAGAGTTCAAATCACAGGAAATATTGAAAATAACATTGCTGGATAGACTCAGACAAGTAAAGAAAATAATATCTAAACTAAGCTTCACTATATTTTCCCTGACTGAATCTATGATAATTACTATCAACTACTTACTTAAAAGAACAAGGCAGATGATGTGCTGAGTGGTCCTTCTTGTTGTCAGGCTCAAAACAGAATACTCAATACTGAGAGATTTCTCTTTGTAATATTTAAAATTTCCAGGATGGCTGGCAGAATGACCTCATCTGGTCACCTGACACTAGGTTCTCACAGTATCCTCCTTTGAAACTGAGACAGGAATTTAGGATAAACAGCTAAAATACACATCTAAATGTTTATGGCACTGCCCTGGAGCCATGAAACTCGACTGAGATTAACTGCTTCTCATTTTTCGCTAACATATATATACATACAGTCTCACCTGTATATTTCTTTTTTACATTTTTTTACACTAGCAACTTTACAAACACATTTTGATGTGCAAATGCCAAATAGGTGTAGTACATTTGTAACATAATCATTTGTGCAAATCAGTTTGATATTCAAATGCTATACATTCTAATACATTGGTGGGAGGATGGCATAATGGTTAAGGTGTTTACCTTGCAGACACAAGGTGCAGGGTTTGATTCTCACATGGGGTAATTGGCTAGGCTTAAAATGGCCCACGAGGGCAGTTAGCCTAGTATTAACCTATGAACCTATTTGTAACACAAGCATCTTGTATAAATCAATTTGATATTCAAAGGGCATATCATTCCTTATAGAACTCCAGATGGCTATGCTGGCACTAGCACACATCATCACAACTTCATATACTTGTCTTTTTTTCCCTTGGAGTCGTAACTCTTCCTCACTCTTTCTCTGTCTTTGTCTGCAAAAACAATACTTTAGGCTGGATTCAATAAAGCCTATACTAAGTGTACACTAAGTGTACACTGTTCTGAGGAATAGACAACACAGACATAACACACACCTTCTTCCTCCTAATTTTAGTTTTCCTACTGATATTTTTGCTGCTTTAAATATTGACATGGATTCATAAAGGTTACCACAAGATGTAGACTACATGTAAACCTAGCATAATCTTTCTGAGTGACTAGAAAACAAAAAAATGAGATAAGAATTTTATTTAATACATATTGTGTACAGTTAGTGTAGGTTATGATTTCCTGTTAGCTGTCTTTCTTTCCTTTTCATTTATTTTGGTTACTGTGGATAGAGCACTGGACACAGCATGACCAACTGCAGGCTTAGCCTGTGTAAATTCAAACAGTAGCAAGAAAATTTTAACAATGACAACCAAAAATGTAACACAAAGGTAATATAAACTAATCACATTAAAAAAAATACTATGTACAAATTTTACACCTTGTTGCAGTGTATATGCTACAAGCTAAAAAGTGAAATCAGAGCAGTAACAAGAACAAAGTAAGCAGTAGGTTTAGTCTTGGAAATTTTAGGGGTAAAGCAAGGTGTTTATAGGAAAAAGCAAGAGATTAGTAATAGTAAAGACACAGAGCTCAAGGACCCAGAAACTGATAAAGGTAAAAATTGTAAGGTAACAGTGAGTAAGGAGAATGAGAAGCAATGTACATATTATTTACAGGAAGCAGAAACACAGTGGTAGCCAAGTAGCTGTGTAAATGAGGTGACATGATGGGTTCATAGGTGTTTACTAGGCTAATGACCACAAGGACCTTTTTAAGCCTAGCCATGCATCCCAAATCTCTGACAAGTTCTGGTATTCTTGATAAGTGTATGTAGGGGCTTGGAAAATGAAACATTTACAAGCAGGGGCCTGGGAGATTAAACATTTACATGCTGCCTGTGTCCATTAGAAACATAGGTGCCAAATCAGGGATGAATGTCCTGTTCACCATCCAATTGTCAAAGTGTCACTTGAATTGGATTAGGGAGGAACTTTGCTTCACATGGATGGGAAGCTTGTTCCAGAGAAGGGGTCATCCATGGGATACATATTTGCTTCTCCAGCAGGTCCTATTTATGTCACAGGCAAGGTTTAAGTCTTTAGAATGGGTAATTCTGATGCTGTTTGTTTTGCTGATTTGCAGGAGGTTCATCAAGGAGAGGTCTGACAATGCCTTGTAAGCCAGCCATAGATCTCCCCTCAACAGCCTGTAGATGACAGAACACAGGGTTAATGCCTTGAGGTGGTCTGCAGAGGCATGTTACTTAATGCCCTGTATTCTTTTATTGGAATTTAACATAATATTAGATGTGCAAATGATTACTGCTGCAGTAGCCTTTGGTATATGGGTTATATCCTGCTAAAGATATAACAGCTGGCCAGCCTTCAAAGTTTCAGGGCACCTTCCATGTGCTCAAACTGTCAAGCAGCTTGGCATGAGCTGACTAAAAGACAAATTTGGGCACAAAGCCCTTCAGAGCTCTATTGCCAGCAGAGAGTGGGAGGCTGAGCCCTGAAAGAACAATGCTAGGAATAATAAAAATAAATGTCCACACCCCTGCATAAAAACACACCAAAAACAAAGGAGATGGAGGGAGGGAGCAGCTAATCCAGCAGCAAGCATGTGAACATCAACTGTTATAAGTTCAACTTACATAACTGTACTATGTTCTTCATATCGATCACTGCTGCAGTAGCCTTGGGTATGTGGGTAGATTAACATAGCTAACTATATTTTGGAGGTAGAAGGAGAACGGTCCAGGAGCCCCTGGAGATTGGTCCTGGCAAAACTGATGTATACCTAGGGAAGGAATCAAGCTTATAGTGTTTTGTAGAAGTGTGTTGAGAGGACCAAGTAGCAGCTTCTAGAATACTTCTAGAATCCAAACTGTTCCAAAAATTCATAGATGAAGCAAAGGCTCAAGCAGAGTGGGTTCCCTGCCTGGAATATATTTGTCATGGTGAGTATAATAAAAGGTAATGGCCTTAGACCACCATTTGGAAATAGTCTGTTTTGACACAGGTTGCCACTTCTTGTTACCTTCACAAGAAATGAACAACTTATCTGAAGATCTGAAAGATTTAGTTCTGTCAAGATAGTATATGAGTTGTCTGTGGACATCCAAGGTATAGAGTATTCTTTCTCCCTCATTGTTAAGTTCAGGAATGAAAATGGTGAGATGGACAGTGTCGCTTGTTCATCTCTAATCCAAATAATTGGAAGGCCTGGGGTTTCGTTTAGATGCTTTAATATATATAAACACATCAGGATGAACAGCAACATCTTTAAATATGATCAAACTAACTAACAAACAGAGCTTCCATACATACAGGTCCACATCTCAACAGCTAACTACAAAATGGCAGTCAAGCTTACATGTGCTCAGCACTTACTGTATACTCTAGTGCAAGCCCTTGGATGGCTTCTTAAACATATATACACATGCATATTGATCTACATAATTCCTCTTAAAATTATTGCCCTTCAAGCAAAATAATGTTAGAGTTAGGCATGTATTACTATGTAATGCCCTTCAAGCAAAATAATGTTAGAACTAGGCATGTATTGCTATGTACATTAGAAACAAAATACAATGTTCATGTCCAAGTTGCTTGATGTCTGCTGCAGGGGTAGAGATTCAACCATATCTTGTAACATAACGGTTGGGACTAGATTTATCAACTGGGACAATCTGCAATGCAGAACTCATATCAGGAACGTCTGGATTCGTCACAGGAAAAGGAATGTCCTCTGGAACTTCCTCTGGAATTAGAACACCAGACAACTCACTCTGAGATAAGGAGTTTCTCTCACAAGCTATTTGTTATGTTATAGGCTCAGACACCAGTCTCAAATGTTTCCAATTCCAACTAAAAGTTGCTCCTTCTGATTTTATAATGTACATTCTCAGCTATGGACCAATATTATTCATGATACCAATCCGATCATAACCTTTGGACATTTGCATCCTTATCATTTCTCCCTCTCATAATGGATTGAGAGTCTACTGGCCTTATCATAGTAGGACTTCCGGGATAGGCATTTCAACAGATTGGCTTTCACTGATCTGCTATACTTGACACATGGAACCAACAATTGACTACTGAGTGGTAATGTGGTTCTGATCTGTCTAAACAGACATCTCTGAGCAGGTGAGTCAAGATGTTTATCATAAGAAACATTTCTGAGATTCAAGAGATTCAAGAAAACATCAGTGTTATCTGGTTTTGACTTCTCTAGTAGCTGTTTTCCACTTTGCACTGTGTGTTCTGCCAAACCATTTGACTGGGGGTACTCTGGACTACTTGTGACATGAGTAAAGTCCCATTCTTAAGCAAATTTTTTGAACTGTTGAATTGTAAACTGCGGGCCATTGTCAGAAATAACTTATTGTGGACTTGTACATGGTAGTTCCGGAATCTGGTTAAGCTGGTTCTTTCTGTTGCTGAGGCTTTGTACTATTACATACTGAACAAGAAGAAAGGGCTCTCTCAATGTCTTGTGACATAGAAGACCAAAATACTCTCTCTCACCCTTCTATTGGTAGATTTGGTTCCTGGGTGACCATGATGCAAGATAATAATGTTCTCAAGTTGCAAGGATTTTGGAACAACAACTTTTGGACCTTTCATTATGACACCTTTGTCAGACAAAATGTCATCTCTGTATGAAAAATAAGGTTGCAGTTCATGCAGTAAACTAGATTGCTTTGACAGCCATGCATGATTGATAAAATGGTTGAGCCTTTGCAAAACTGGATCTGTGGCTGTGTGTTGTCTAGCTCATCAAGATGTGTGGAAGAAAAGTTTCTCACTTCCCTGACTTAAAAATCATCAAACAATTGAGAACCTTTTTTGTCATTCTGTTCAGTGGCATTTCTGGGTGAGCTGGAAAACTTATCAGCAAGATAAAGAAGTTTGCCTTTCTTGTAGACAAGATTGAAATTGTCCTTTTGCAATCTCAGCATCATACATTGCAGTCTGTCTGGAGCTGAATGCATTGGTTTTCTCAAGATTGTAACTAATGGTTGGTGATTTGTTTTGATCTGGATAGGTCTACCATAAACATAACCATGGAACTTTGAACATGCAAACACAATTGCCAAAAGCTCTTTCTCAATCTGGGCATACTGCTATTCAGTTTGGGTAAGAGTTTTCAATGCAGAGGCAACCAGTTGAGCCTCTTCTAGAATAACTGCACCAAGTCCAAATTTTGAAGCATCACATGAAAGTGTCACTGGTTTGTGAACATCAAAGTATCTGAGTGACGGTGGACTGGCAATTCCCTGTTTCAGAACATCAAATGCTCTTTGGAGTTGCTCTGACCAAGACCAGGATACAGCTTTATGTGTCAGCTCTCTGAGTGTTGCTGATAGTTGGCTCAAGTCTGCAATGAACTTGCCTAGGTAGTTGACCGTGTCAAGAAGACTTTGCATGACTTGAACATTGTCTGGAGCTGGCATCTTGAGAATGGTTGTTTGCTTTGAAGTATCTGGCCATAGGCCTGTACTCATAAATAATTGACCAAAATAAGGAACTTCTTGTAGCCTGAATTTGCATTTCTGTGCATTGAGCTTAAGATTCACATGATACCCATTCTAAAACTTTTCTGAGGTTTTTGCCATGTTCTGCTTCATCATGACCTCCTACCAGTATGTTGTGTACTATAATAACACATGGTTACCTAGAAAAAATTTACTCCATTGCATGCTGAAAGACTTCATTTGCAGAATTTATCCCAAATGGCATTCTCAAAAATCTGTGCCTGCCAAATGGAGTACTGAAATTAGTGAGCATTGAGGATTTATTGTCAAGCTGAAATTACCAAAATGAACTCTTTGCATCTAAAACAGAAAAAAATAGTGGCATTTGGCATCAAAGCTGCGATTTCTTCGACTGTGTGCATTGGATGATGAGGTCTTTTTAGTGGTTTGTTCAAATCTTGTGGGTCAATACATATTCTGATGTCATCTGAGCTTTTCTTATGAGCTACCGCCATGGAAGATACCCATTCAGCTGGAGTTTCCACTGGACAAATTACACCTTGTCACACCATTTGGTCTAACTCAGCTTTGACTCTGTCCTGCATGGATACTGGAACTTTATGTGCTGGCCTGATAACTGGACTGACCTCTGGGTCTAACTTCATGGAGTACACAACTGGAAGTTTGCCTAGTTTGTCTTGGAAAAAATCAGCACGGGTAGAAAAAATGTGCTGAGCAAAATTAGAGTAGTGGTCTTTTAAGCTGACTTGGTAGACTTCCTTATTAAATGAAATCAGTCCCATTTTCAAGGAGTCTTTGACCCCTAATAATGACTGAACATGCCTCTTGGCCACCTAAAATAATAAGTCGTAGCTTCTTTGCTGAAAGTAACATGAAAGCACTACTGAGCCTTCGGTTTGAATTTCTTTACATCCATAAGCAACAAGTTTTGCACACCCTGCCAAATCAAGCCTTTCACTTTTACATACTCTGGCAAACGTTTCTGCAGACATAAAATTGCACTTGGAGCCTGTATCAACTTTGAGTTCTATGGGTTTGCCATTTATCTGAACAGTACAAAATACTTCATTCTTGGTCCTTAAATCTACTTCATTGACCGTTTCATGAAACACTGACACACCATCAACATAAAGAATATGCTTGCCACAGTCTAACTAATCAAGTCGTTTCTTAAAATGCTCCCTTTTAATAAAAGAGTGTCCACGTTCTTTTGACTTACAAAATCTTTTGAAGTGATTCCATATATTATATTTGTGGCATTGTTGACCAAAAGCTAAACACTTTTCCCTTTTAGATTCACAATTAATGCCACAGTTATGACAGTTGACAATGAAAGTGGGTTGGGGCTCATGCTTTGAGTGTGCTGACTCACTCTTGTGCTTCACTGAGGCTGTGTGAATTCTGGAATTTGCTAGAAAGTTCTGGAGTTTACCAGTAGGTGTGGTAGGGGCTGCCATGTGCTTGGGCCTATTTCTTTTAACCATGTGCTGCATACTATTAACATGAGCGTTATCACTGTGCCTTCTAGAGCTGCTCTCATCTGTAAGCACATTTGTGTGCTTTTCTGTGAGCTTGTATATCTAACAAATCTCAATGGCCTTACTCAAAGTTAAATCACTGCATTGACCGTTTCATGAAACACTGACACACCATCAACATAAAGAGTATGCTTGCGACAGTCTAACTGATTAACTCATTTCTTCAAATGTTCCCTTTTAATAAAAGAGTGTCCACATTCTTTTGATTACAAAATCTTTTGAAGTGATTCCATATATTATATTTGTGGCATTGCTGACCAAAGGCTAAACACTTTTCCCTTTTAGATTCACGATTACTGCCACACTTATGACAGTTGACAGTGAAAGTGGGTTGGGGCCCATGCTTTGAGTGTGCTGACTCACTGAGGCTGTGGAATTTGCTAGAAAGTTCTGGAGTTTACCAGTAGGTGTGATAGGGGCTGCCATGTGCTTGGGCCTATTTTTTTAACCATGTGCTGCATACTATTAACATGAGCTTTATCACTGTGCCTTCTAGAGCTGCTCTCATTTGTAAGCACATTTGTTTGCTTTTCTGTGAGTTCGTATACCTGCCAAATCTCAATGGCCTTATTCAAAGTTAAATCACTGTCACAAAGCAAAATCTTTCTCACAGCATCATCTTTAATAGCACACATAAGTCTGCCCTTTATCAACTCATCCCTTAAGTCACCAAATCTGCATGTTTTTGCTTTATTTCTCAGGTCAGTTATATATGCTGCAGCATTTGATCCCTTGTGTAAAATAAGTGCCTCTCCATTGTAACATTTGTCTGGGGGTTACATATTTCTCTAAATTTACATTTTAAGCACTCTGGGTCCCCCCATGAGTCAGACTGTACAAAAATATGATGGTTTACCCCTCTCTAGCATAAATAGCAGGTGCATACACAAATAAGCACTCCCTTTCTATAGCTTCTAATCCAGCTAAATGAAGTAGAATAAATGCCTTTGTGCAGTCATCTTTATCAGAATATGCAGCCTGTATGTAGATCTTGTACTCTTGCTCAAACACTCTCCAGTTCTCAGCAATGTTACTGTCAAACATAAGTGCACTGGGTTTCAAAATTCATCTGCCATACCCACAATGTATACACAAACACACTGAACATATGGCCCTTGTAATTATGTGCAAACAAACTGTGCTGTGAGCTTGTAACAATATCTGAATGCACAATAAACTCTTCAAAATACTTTACTTTGGAACGTATGCTCTGTAATGGCTGTACTCTGTGAAATATGCCTTGTAATGTCTGTACTTTGTGAAATAGCTTTACTGTAACACTACACAAACATGCAAACACTTTATACACTTCTGATAACTCGGATATCTTTGCTTAATATGAAAATACATATGCATTGTGAAAAAAATTGGTAATTTCCCTTTATTTTATTCATTTTATGCAATTTGGACTTGATTTCAAACATTTTCTGTATTCATTTGAATATTTTTATCAATATCATACACATTTGTTTATGCAAAAAACTATTTAAACATTCTGTATGCTCCCTTTCATATTATGTGATAAGGAATAGCGCTGAGCAAGACTTATACCAGAAATTTGTTTCTGACCTGTTTGATGAAATACGCACACTTTTGGAATGGTCCACTGGTGTATATTCCACCAGCATCTGGATAAGTGCCTTAAATCATTTTTGCCAAGCCGTTTTAAACTTCATGCCCCTTTGGTATACAGCTTCTGACTTCAGGCCCTTTTAGATATGCCACTTCTGGTACCATGTCCTTTTAGACGTGCCACTTCTGACACCATGTCACTTGTTCATCTCTAATGCAAATAATAGGAAGGCATGGGGTTTCTTTCAGATGCTTTAATATATATATATATATATATATATATATATATATATATATATATATATATATATATATATATATATATATAAACACATGACGATGGATAGAAGCATCTTTAAATACGAACAAGCTAACAAACAGAGCTTGCATACATACATGTTCACATCTCAACAGCTAGCTACAAAATGGCAGTCAGGCTCACACGTGCTCAGTACTTATACTGTACTGCAAGCCCTTGGATAGCTTCTTAAAGGTATATACACATGCATATTGATTTACAGATAGTATGCCTTAAAGTAAACTTGGATAATACTTTAGGCATAATATAAGGATTAGTTCTAAACAAAAATGTCACTATGGAAAATGAGGTAAAGTTAACTCATAAATAAAGCTTGCAACTCAGATACCCTTCTTGCAGAGTTAAGAGCAATCAGCAAAAACTGTTTTCCATGTTAAGAACCTCAAGTCAGTCAGATTAACTGGTTCAAACAGAGCAAGTGTTAGATTCTCTAATACAAAATTAACATCCCAAGGAAGGGCCACTGATTTGCTTGGATTCCTCTTATGCAAAACCCTTTTCAAGAACATTCTGTTATGAAACTGCCTTGAAAGAGGATGATTCATGAGCAGACATGCTGAAATTGCTGATAAAATCAACCTTGATAGAGGAATAAAAAAGGCCATAGGATAGTAACTCACACCAAATACTGTAAAACCAGATAACAGCTATCCCTGAATCGGAGCTGGTTATGTTGTTGTCACAGAGTAGAAAACCTTTTCCATTTTATTATATATGATTTTCTAGTAACATGCTTTCTTGCCTCCATTAGTACCTGCTGCATGTCCTCAGGAAACCAGTGTATAAAAGGACTTACAATCCTGTCATCCAAGCAGTAAAATGAAGATGAATGATGTCAAAGTGTATCAAATACCCCTTGTTCTTGTGTGAGTAGATCCATTCTGTGATAAAGCTTGTGGTAATTGCCCCTGGCCATCTCCAAAAGAAGGGAGAATTGTGGTTGCCTGGTCCAGAAGGGAGTCACCACAATGATCTCAGGAGATTCCTTCTGAATCTACAGAAGTAACATGGATATTACTGGAAAGGCATGCAAGAACGTTCCTGTCCAAAGAAAAGAAAAGGCATCTGTCTTCCAGGCCTTCTTACCCCGAGTCCTGGAATATTATTTTGCCAGTTGAGTTTTCAGAGAGCAGGCAAAGAGATCTATTGAGGAACTCCCCAAAGATGGGTCTGCAGTCACTTGAAGAAGTCACGGGGACGACAGAGGGTTCCGAGAGTTGAGTGTCTTGATCAGGGCAAGCATCTCCTTAATATTTATGTGCTTGCATCTGCCCTTGATGTGCTGCACTTCCTGCACTTTTATCCCTCCTGAAACTTCTACCCAAGCAAAGTATAAAACGTTTGTGGTGACTGATTGCTTTGGACAAGAATGGAGAAGGGGACACATGGATTTAAGGATAACTGTTGTCTCCACCAAAGCATTTCTGTTCTGACAAATCCCCAGTACTGGAATATGAAAGAACAAAGGGTGTTGGTGCTGGGACCAAAGAGATGTCAGCTACAACTGAATTTTCCTCATGTGGAGTCTTGCCAGGAGTATCATGAAAATCTTTGATGCCATAAGATGCAAAATTCTGAGGTATTCCCTCACAGTGACCAAAGTAGAAGTAGAATACCTTACAAATAGATCTATTTTCCCCCAGGGAAGAAAAGCTCCTGACATTTTGAAAAAAACTCTACAAAGTGAAAGTTGTCTAAATATGGAAAATGTGGATACCCTGTAGCCTACATTGGACTATAATTGGAGCCAGACACTTTGTGAACACTTTTGTTGCAGTGGATATTCAAATGGGTAAGGCAAAGAACTGATAATGTGATTCAGACACACAAAAATCTTAAAAAGCACCTGAAGTCTGGATGAATAGATATGTGCTGATAAGCACATTTTAAGTCTAGTGTTACCAGGAATCTTGAAAGAGGAACAAGAGGTAACAGTGATGTCATTTTCAAGTTGGGCATTATTGCAAACAGGTTTAAGATAGAAAGATCCAGAACTGGTCTCCAAGAACTTACTTTCTTTCTTTCTTCTCTTTTTTTTAACACGAAGAACATCTTTGAATAAAACCTTTTTCTCGTGTGGGAAGGAGTAACTGGTTTGATCACTCTTTGGGAAAGCATGTGATGAAAGACAACAGGAATCCTAAGAATCTGATCTGGAGGATGAGGAATGACCCCTGGAAAGTAGTAATTTCATCCCACTGCCATCTGTAGCCCTGATGAAAGATTTTCAGAACCCTTTTGTCTGAAAGAATCTGTTGCCAAAAGAAAAATGGAAATTCAGACTTTCTGGAAGAGAATCGGGGCCAGGGTTGGAGGGGGACACAAGGATTCTTGAATAGTAATTTTGACTTGGACTGTCCTTATTTTGGGATGTTTGACACTTCTTTTTGGAAGCACATTGCCACTTCTTCTTAAGTGTCTGTTTACCTGAATTCTGTTGAGACTGTTTATTCTGTTTTTTTTTTTCTTTTCAGAAAAATTGGAGGAGGAGGAAGAAAATCCCTTGGACAATTTGGAAAATGTGGGCTGAAAAATCTTACAGATTACCTGGATCAGCTTGTCCTTTTCATCACACTTTTGATCACCTCTGCAGCAGAGGAGCTAAACACTAAATCTCTATCTAAGGGAAAAATTTAAATCTCATTTTTAAATCATCTGGGAGGTTCTGAGAATGCAGCCATGCAAACCTCAATAAACAGTACCAGTGGCCATAGCCCTAAAAGAATTATCAACAGAATCATTCACACACTGCAGACAATAAGTAGTTACCTGTGCAGTAGAACAAACTAAGTTAATTTTTCTTCAGAAGAATAAATTACAGATACAATATTCTTCATACTTTCACAATATGTCAAAACTAGCTTTAATATATGAGCCTGATAATTTCAAATTCTGAAAATCAAAGTTGCAGAGGTATACACTTTTACTCCATACCTATCAATAAATTTCCTCATCCTTATTAGAAAGAGTAGGATTGGAATTAACTAAGAGCTTAGCAGCAGGGGAGTCAACTAAGGCTATAGCTGCTGGGTCAGGTTTAGGAAGAGTATATAAAAATTTAAACGACAGAAGAACTTTTTACATCCTATCTGGCTTTTTAGGAACAGCTGCCTGACTATCGGGAAAATTGAGTGCAGTAACACAAACATCCTCCAAAGCAGATGGGGCAGGAGGAACAGGTTCATAGGTCTGTACTAGGCTAATGGCCCTGGAGCCTTTACAAGCCTAGCCCACAGAAGTGCCCTGGCATCATGCCGCCCGATGTTAGTTCCCAGTGCCTCTGTCAAGTAGAACCACTGGAGTGATCCCTGGGGTGAACTTTCTATTTCCTATCCACTCATCAAGATTTCTCTTGAAGAGGGCCAGTGTTGACGTGTATGGAAAGTCTATTCCAGAGCATGGGTAGTCTCTGGGTTATGAACCTGTCACTCCAGCATGTTCTATTCATTGTGGTAATGAGGTTGAGGTCTCTGAAGCATGTGGTGCGGAGAGATTGAGATTTCTTTAGAGGTAACATTTCTAACAGAGCTGGGTCAGACATGGCTTTGTAATGCAAGCAGAGATCGCCTCTTAGTAGATGATATAAGTCAGAGAATAGCTGGAGTTTTTTGAGTCTGTCCATGTAGGACATCTGTTTAAGGCCTAGGATCCTCTTTGTGAGGTACTTTTGTGGCCTTTCCAGCTGTTGCATGTGTCTAGTGAGGTACATGCCAAATGGGGCATTATACTCGATAACTGGCCTAATGAGGGAAGAGTAGAGAGAGATGATTACCTCTTTCTTCCTGGATGCAAAACCCTTGGTAATGAGATGTGCCACATAGAAGGACTTTCTCACCACAGTGGAAATATGTTGGTCGAAGGAGAGGTTGCTGTTAAGCTGTGTCCCCAGATCTCTTATAACACCTTCAGTGTTCAGTGGGCTCCCATCGATGTGGTAATTAGTGGGAACTGAGTTTTTTCCACAGGGGATGGTGATGCATTTTTTGGCATTAAGCTTAACATCATGGTTTTGACACCAGTCATTGGTCTCAGTGAAGCCTTTCTGTAGGATGTCTACATCACTTGGGGAGTTAATAATGGCTCTCCACTTGCAGTCATCTGTGAACTTGGTCAGCCAGAGTCCCTCTGTGTTGGCCTGGACTTCTGAGAAGTAGATGCCAAATATGAGAGGACCCAGAACTGATCCCTGTGGGACTCCACTCATGACTGATTTGGAGTTCTCTACTTTCAAACTGTGGGTTCTATCTGTGAGCCAATTTGCAACCTACCAAGTGATTGAGTGAGTAATTGGAGAGAATGGGTTTCTTAGGGAGCTGTTTTGCAAAGACATTCTTCCAGATATAATCATAACATTAAGTGTAATACATTGGTTGTAGATGAGTTTCAGTGGCTCTATGATGTTGTCTCTACAGTGATAAATAAATCATGGGAGTGGCTCTATGATGTTGTCTCTACAGTGATAAATAAACCAAGGGAGTGGCTCTATTATATTGTCTCTACAGTGATAAATAAACCATATGTGAAGGTTGTCAGTACCAGGGGGGCTATCAAGTTTAATCTGTTCAAGGAGATGGTTGCTGTCCTTGGATGTGTTAGTTCTGAAATAAAATGTAGGGCTGTATGGAAGGGAAGTGGGAGTATTAGATAACATTTGGGATTAGTTAGAGAAAGGGCTGGGAACGTTGCTGAAATTAGAAAGGGAATCAGAGGCAAAACATTGAGAGGATGTGGAATTCATGGAGGGAAGGGTCTTCCGTCCTGTAAGATGGTTGACCTCTTTCCAGAAGCTTTTGAGTGATTTTATTAGTGAGGTTTGGTATGATTTCATTAAGTTACTTTTATGGCAGTGTATAGTTTGCTTGGAAAAGTTGCATAGCCGAGTTTAGCAGTGTCTGTTTATAATAGTAGGAAGTGTTTTTCAAGAATGCCATGTCTTGTCTCCGAGTTGTAGAAGAGCTTTAAGCTCATAGCTTATCCAATTGTTAGTTTTGGGTTTGTATAGTCTTTGGATTACTGGGAAACAGCAGTTTTGCAGCTAAGTCAATATAGTGGTGAGTAGTTCTGCAGTAGTGTTAGAGTCAAATGAACACTGCTGACACGTCAATTAAAGGGAGGGTGGATTTAAGTTAGTTAATTTTATTCTGGGATTTATTACAGAGAGATATGAGCTTTGGAGGTACATTTACATATGGATGATAGATATGAAAACTAATAGGGCAGTGGTCACTGAAAAATGGTGGAAGGATGATAATGTTTGAGATAAGAGAAGGTCTGTTAATGAGATCTAAGAAGGAAAGGTAGATCATGCCTGCTCAACCTGATTGACTTCTTTGAGTCAGTCACCAGAGCTGTGGATGAGGGCAAGGCAGTTCATACAGCCTACCTTAATCTGGTGGGAATGGTATCAAAGGCCTTGGCCAGATCAAGATAGGCTGTATGAACTACCTTGCCTTCATCTGCAGCTCTGGTGACTGACTCAAAGAAGTTGACCAAGTTGAGCAGGCATGATCTACCCTTCATAAAACCAAACTGTGTGGGATCCAGAGTTTGGAGATTCCCTATATCCTTGTTTATTAGGTCCATGATGATACGTTCTATAGCTTTGCATATCAGACACAACAGGCTAATGAGACGATAGTTCCCAGGGTCTGTAGTTGCGCCTCCTTTGTGGAGAGAGATGACTGTAGCAGTGTACCATTTGGTAGGGACAAAGCCTGAGGTGAGGCTGTGATTGAACAGGGCAGACAGGTGAGGTGCCAGTTCACTCTGTAGTTCATGTAGAACACAGGTATCATTCCTTATCAGGAATGACACCTCCCCTTCACTAGCTTCCAAACTATTCAGAGATGCATCAACATACAACCTTATACATCTTTTCCACTCACGTCCTCTCTGCAAAGCTCCCCAAACTAGGCTTTGCTGCACCAACCATGCTTTCTCTGTCCTAGGTCCCAAACTGCGGGAATCTCTCTCTTCTTTTCTTAAAGACCATTTGTTTCACCCCATTTTCCATTCACAAATAAAAGCACATTTCAGTACTTTAGGAAAATGTAACTGCTGTCCCTCTCATCATATACCTTAACCTCTTCATTACCTTCTTCTGTCTACATACCTTGTTTTGAATACATTTTTGACTATGATTCTTTCGTCATGACACTCTGATTTCCACTTTGTATTTAAAACATGTATATATTGTGTTTTTTCACCCACTCTGCATACAATGTTATTTATCTATTGTCTTTATTCTCCCAAGCTATCTTATGATATTCATTTTGCATATCATATATGCATATATTGCATGTTATCATTCACTCTGTATATAATGGCATGTAACTAATATGTTTTCCCTATGCTAAGAATGAAATGGGTCCAATGTAATCAGTGCTCTATCCCGGTTACTATAGTCAAAATAAAATAAATGCTGTGCATCTCCAGTTTTGTCCCCAGTTTAAGTCTATGTAATTCCATCTGAAGTTTGAGATTATATAGGGACAGGTGGAGTTGATTTCATACATGATCTGTACATACACTTTCTGATCAGCTGTCTCCTGTGTCAGTGGACTGTGTTTAAACTGCACATAATGCCCTCCTTGGAAATACAACTATAAAAAATTCCCTTGGCTGTGCATTCCGTAGTTAGCTGTGACACTAATATTTTCCATACTCCATAAAGCTCATTTGCCTGTTTCCTAGGGCCAGATTCCAAAAGACTTGTTCTCAAAGTAAATCACTTATTCTGAAAAATTTTCATTGCATAAGTGACTTACTCCAAGAGGAAGACTTTTGGAATCTGGTCTCAAGTATAAGACAGTTTATAGACAGGCCTTACACCAAACTAAGTCACTTCCACTGAGAACTAGTCCTTCGGAATCAGGCAAGATATACCTTCACCAAGGATGAAGCCACAGTACAAACATAAAATGACTGATTTTTAATAATCAAGTTAGTTTCTAGTGTAAATCTAGGAGATTTGGCATAATGATTACGGTGTTTATCTTGCAGACACAAGGTGCAGGGTTTGATCCTCAGATGGGGTAATTGGCTAGGCTTAAAATGGCCCACAAGGGCAGCCAGCCCAAAATGAATCTATGGGATCTAATATATTTCAGAGTGAGAGGACATGGTCAACAGATCATATTGCTTTGCCAAGGATGGGATGCTCCTGTCCCTCCAAATTTTATGGATATCAGGTAAAACTTTATCCCCTTCATACAGATATGTTTCTAGGCAATGCAAAAAAAAAAAAAACAATATAATGAAAAGGTCTCCAAGCAACCTTAAGGTATTGCTGCTGAATGCTAGGACCTTAAACAATAAAATCCACATCCTTCAAACTCTCTTCACTCTGGTAAATGTAGACATCTGGGCCATGACTGAAACTTGGTTTACAGCCATAGAAAATATTCAGGCAGTGTAATGTTACAGCGCCTTATCAAGAACAGCACATACTGGGGCCAAAACTGGAGGTGTCTCAATCTATGTTAGCAGAAAACATATCTTCAGGTTGGTTAAACAAGATGATACCATGGAGCTCTTCCAAATGCAAGCGACCATAGATAAGGACCCTCATAATGTCATGGCTAGCTACAGGTCACAGTCTATGCACTTACAGCCTCAGAACTCTTACCTAAACCTACTAGAGGCATTCACCTTCCAACCAAAGACCCTATTCATGGGTGACTTTGACTACCCCTCTATAGACTGGAAAACTTACTCTGCCTCAGACTCTGAAATGAATGGTGCACACTCCAACCAGGGGATCAAATATACTCTTGATTACATGTTAGAGCATTATGACCCCTGCACCCCCCACCAAGTGTCACATCCTCACTAGTGAGGACGGATCACAAAGCTGCCGCCCTTGAAGTAAAATCAACTTGGAAAACCCAGCTAAATCAGTAACAGTTAGAAGCTGTTCTAAGGCAATCTACATCCAACTAAGTAACATTTTTTTCAAACTTCAGTGCTCCTCCTAAACCTAACAACACCACTATCTAAGCAACATTTTTCACTATTTCCATATACAAACGTGGATGGCTGCACAGTAGCTGCCCTAACTACCAGAAGTAAATCTAAAACAAATACTAACAACAAACCCTACTAGTTGAATCCTCCTATAAACAGGGTGTATAATAAAAGAAAAAAATCATGGCCAAAAATCATAAAAAGCAAGTCCCTTAAAGGCAAGTCATCTCTTATGCAACTAAACAAGAATCTAAGAGGTCTAATCAAGTCCATCAAGGCAATCTGTGAGGTCAGGATAGCCATGCAGGCTTAGGACACTAACAATGCTTTTTTCAGCTATGTCTGGAACCTTAAAGTTAATACACAGCAGTGTGCTGAAATGATGGTGAACAGTATCATCTTCACTGATCAGGAGGTTTATCAAATCTCCTGGCTGATAAATTCAGCTCAAACTGTATAATAAAAGAAAAAAAACATGGCCAAAAATCATAAAAAGCAAGTCCCTTAAAGGCAAGTCCTCTCTTATGCAACTAAACAAGAATCTAAGAGGTCTAATCAACTCCATCAAGGCAATGTGTGAGGTCAGGATAGCCATGCAGGCTTAGGACACTAACAATGCTTTTTTCAGCTATGTCTGGAACCTTAAAGGTAATGCACAGCAGTGTGCTGAACCGATGGTGAACAGTACCATCTTCAGTGATCAGGAGGTTTATCAAATCTCCTAGCTGATAAATTCAGCTCAAACTTCATTCCTCCAACTCCTCTGCATGAAATCCCCTAGAACATACTTCCCCTAGCTGTTAGTGGAGTCCAGCTGCTGGTAGCACTCGCTAAAGCCAAGAACACCACCTCATTGAATCCCACCAACATTCCTGGTTGCCTACTGAACAGTCTAAAATACAACCTACCAGGAACACTTGAGGCAAACTTCAACTACAGCCTTGAAACAGGCGACATTCAATGTGACTGGAGGACTGTAACAGTCATTCCTCTACTGAAGGGCAGACCGTCAACTGACCCAGGGAACTACTGACCCATCAGTGTAACAAGCCTAATATACAAAGCCACTGGATGAATTATCATGGAAATGATAAATAAGGACATTGGCAACCTACAGACACTGGACTCATCCTAATTTGGCTTTTGTTCCTACTTAGCCTGCTAGACTTCTTTCCTCTTCTCACCAAGGCAGTGGACAAGGGTAAAACAGTGCATACTGTGTATCTTGACCTGGCCAAGACATTTGACACAATACTCCACTCAGGCATTGTTGACAAACATTCTGAGCTAGGCAAAAATCCCTACATAAGTCACTGGATTACTGGCTGGCTCACAGACAGGACCCAAGAAGTCAGGATTGGTGAGACAATCTCCACCAACAGACCAGTCACCATTGGAGTACCCGAGGATTCAGTGCTCAGTGCTGGGCATGCCCCTGTTTAGCATGTACCTCTTGGAAATCAAAGCTAATGTTCAAGGCCACTTGCTCACCAAGTTTACAGATCACTGTAAGCTAGGAGTTATTATAGCTTCCCCTAAGACAACAACATTTTGCAAGAAGGTTTGACACAGAAAAATGATTGGTGCCAAAGACATGAGCTAAACTTAAAGCCAAAAATGCATTATGATGCTCTTTAGGAAACTGTCAACCCAAATAAAAATACTGCACTGATAAAGCCCACCTAAGAGTTGAGCCAGTAGTAAAGGATCTGGGAACATATGTAGACAGCAATCTGGCCTTTGACCACAACGTAGCTAAGAAAGTAAGAAAATCATTCTATATTGCCCAACTTATAGGTCAGGGTATGGTATGTAGGTTGAATGAAGTTATAGCACCACTCTTCTTGGCCCTTAACATACTTATCATTGAATACAATGCTCCATTGGCATGTTCTTATCCAGACGCTTGCAACAGTTGGAATTTCTTCAAAGGTTTCTCACCAGGAGAATTCAGAAAATGAAAACTCTGACCTACATTGATCACCTGTATTCAGTCTCCTACAGGCTGCTGACAGTGGATCTCTGCCTGGCTTAAATGGCTTCCTCAGACGCAGCACTGATTGAGCTGTTGCACATGTGCAAAACAAACAGCACCAAAAACACTAGATCCAAGATTCTGAACTTTGCATGTGACATGAACAAAATATCCTGGACAGACAGATGTGTTTCCCTAGGAATCAATGCACTATGGAATAGGCAACATATCCATATAAAACAGAGTGCATACCTGACCCTATTCAAATAAAACCTTAACAATTGGATAAAAAATTGTACATTTACCCTTTGTCTTGCCCAAATGTCCCTTATGGACAGAGGCTGTCAAGAAGAGCATTGTCTTGCAATACTCCATATCCAATGGGTTTGAATACGTGGCTAGAATTGTAAGTTTCCCGGTGGTTATTAGCCTAGTAACAATCTATGAACCTATGAACCATCAACCTACATTGTAATAACAATCTTTTCCTTTCTGCCTCCTTTCTTGATCTCTTGACAGTCATTTAGCCTAGTCACCCAGTCTAAAGTACTGCAAAAGCTCACCTCTCTCAACCTTTCTAATAACATTATCAAATGGTTCTTAGCTACCTGCATTTGGCTCCTCCCTTCTTTTTCTGAATGCAGACTACTCCACTGTTGTTTGCTATTCCCCATCCACTAATGAACTGCAAGTCAAATCTCAGGAATGATACTCCTAAATCACATTCTGGCTACATCAACATGAAGTCATGCTCTTCCTAAATAGATCCAGTTCTGTTACATATACCAAGTTTTCCCTGTCCTCTTGCAACTATATTATCCTGGATATTGTCCCAAATACCAAACACCTTGGAGTTACCCTGGGCAATAAATTAAAATTTGATCTCCATATATGCAATGTCATAAAATATAATCAAAAACTAGATGCCTCAGACAGAATCAAAACCTAACTCTCAGAACAAGACCAAAAGGCTACAGCCAATAATTATCTACTGCCCAGTCTGCCCTATCCTGCCACAATCTACACTAACCTTCAGGGTATTCAACAAAGACTAGAGCAATGCTACAATAAAATAGCAAAATTTGCCTCCAGTCTCACTATCAGAACTCACCACTGCATTGCTCTATATAAAAACAACTGGATGGGATTTCTTAGCTATTTTCAATACCTCCAACTGAAGGTATCCACTCTATCCTACATCAGCCATCCAAATGTCCTTCCCTAGACTCACTGATAAAGGGGTGCTGTTCCACAAGTGAACATTTATGCCACCCAGAAGCTTTCAAACTATATATATGTTTGAAAACATGATCTGCAACATGGTAGAATGCAAATTTGGTTCTTTTTTAAAAGAAAATAAAGAATATAACAACAGAAAATGAGTGGACAGATTTGCAAAATGTACATCAGCACTTAAATTAGTTTGTTTTAAAGAGGCTGACAAGGGACGTAACTGGGTTATTATGAACAGAAATTACTATGACAACACGGTTAGTGAATTGGTATTTAAAGCAGGTAGTTATAAAAAACTTTGTAGTAACCCAGTTAAACAGTTTAACTTGGAAATGAGTGAATTGTTGGCAAGAAGGGACAGACTTGGCTTCCTGGGGAATAATGATGTGAAAAGTCAATTATTAAAGAACCTAGGGACCCTAAATTCTATGCCATTCCAAAAATTCATAAAAGTTTAACTAAGCCTCTAGGTAGGCCCATAACATCAGGAATAGGTATTCAGAGCATGTAAGTTTGTTCCTGGATTTCCATTTTAAAAAATGTCTATTGAAGGTATCGTCTAACATAAAAAATAAAGTAAATTATGTAAAAGTTTATATAATATGGAGTGGAAAGATGAATATTTTTGAGCAGTGGTGGATGTTAGTGCATTCTACACCAATACTGAGATTAGGTGGGGGTTGGAAGCTATGGCCACAATAATGGGAGAAGGAAGCCGAACCTCCTATTTGTTGTCTATTTTGGAGTTCTGTCTTAAGTCATAGCTATTTTAAATGAAAGAACCAATTTTTCTTGCAGATGAGAGGGACAGCAATGGGTGCAGCTTATGCCCACAAATATGCTATTATCTATATGGGTGACTTTGAAAGACAATTTATGTACTTGAATTAATACTTTGTCAAAATTGTGATGTACTATAAAAGGTACAGTGATTTAATTTTTGTGTGTAAAAGCAATTGGGGAGAGTTTTTAAGATTTGTGGAGCAGATTATGATAATTTTCATGGTTTAAAATTTGCATGGAATTAAAATCCATGTAATATGGTGTTTTTGGATGTGGAATTTTACTTGAATTGTGATCATAGGGTTTAACACAGGCCCTATTGGAAGCCCACTTCAGTTAACAGCTTCCTTCATGCTGACAGCATGCATCCCACTCATTTAACAAATTCTCTACCTTATTGTGAATTTAGGAGGATTTATTATAATACATCAGGCAATATGTTATGGGATGGTTATTTGGATGAAGTGTACGACATATTGATTTTATGTGGGTATTCAGAACATATTCTATTGAAAGCTAGAAACAAGGTTTTGGGGTATAATGGAAAAATGGGACCAAGGATTGTTTCAGAACACATGGATAGAACAAGTTGTGAAGATGAAAAGATGAAATTATTTTTTGTTACAAGATTCTTCCCTTTTTCCAAAACTTTGGAAAGTATAACAAGACATCTGTGGTTTGTGATATGTGATGATGTCTCTGTTGGACATCTTTTTCCTAAACACATCACTTTTTCTTATGGTAGATACAGTAATTTGAAGGAGTCATTGAGTGTGGATGGCACTAAAGTGGAATCAAAAGGTATAGTGGGGACGCACATCTGTGGTAATTGTTCAGTGTGTAGCAGTGTTAGGAACTTGGATGGGAATACTATTAATGGTAGAAGATACAAATCCACAGAATACTTCAACTGCAATTCTTTTGGAGTGATTTATATTATTGGGTGTGACTGTAGGAGAACTAGTTGGTATATTAAACAAACAAAGAGAAAAGTTAAGGTGCGCATAATGGAACACTTAGGGATATAAGGAAACAAAGTATGGACAGTCCAGTAGCTGGTCATTTTACCTCTACACATGGGGGGTTGGCAAATACCTTATTCTTTAGTGTTTTAGCACAGCCAAATCTTAAAGATGGAGAGAACTTTAAAAGGGAACTTGATAGGATAGAATGCAGGATGATCATAAACTATAGACCTTTATTTCCCAGGGGGAGGAATGTAGATAGTAATATAACTTTATAAAAGAAATAACATTTTTTGCATATTCACATTTGATAAAATAATGAATAAAAATCACAAAATAAAATAAAAATTAAAAACTTAGGAGTTTATTATATCTCATATACGATTATTAGAAAGACTTTGTATGTAAATATGTGTGTATATATATATATATATATATATATATATATATATATATATATATATATATATATTGTGTTTTTTATGAAATTGTGTTTAATTTTAAGTTTATGGTCATTCTTGCTACTATCATTTTAAATTTTTAAAACATTTAATTCATTGCATATTATTGGTCAATTCAGAAGTACTGGGTGTATAAATTGGATAGTATGTAGTAGGATTAATTATTCCTAGAAGGTGAAAGGCTGAGGTACCAAAGAATAACATTGACACTGATTTATATCCGTTGGTATGTTATATGGGTTGGAGACAGTGGCATTGACAAAAAAGTAGGAGTCAGAGCTGGACGTGGCAGAGATAAAGATGTTAGGATTTGCACTGGGTGTGACAAGGGTGGACAGGATTAGGAATAAGTATATTAGAGGGTCAGCCCAGGTTGGAAGGTTTGGAGACAAAGCCAGAAAGGCAAGATTACATTGGTTTGGACATGTGCTGAGAAGGGATGCTGAGTATATTGGGAAAAAGATGCTAAGGATGAAGCTGCCAGGTAACAGGAAAAGAGGAAGGCCTAAGATAAGGTTTATGGGTGTGGTCAGAGAGGACATGAAGGTGGCTGGTGTGACAGAGCAAGATGCAGAGGACAGGAAGAAATGGAAACAGATGATCCACTGTGGCAACCCCTAACAGGAGCAGCCGAAAGAAGAAGAAGAACAAGGTATCCGTGGTGCCTGTACTGAAGCTGTTTTTGGTGTTTTTGTGGTTTAGAGGTAGAGGAGTGTTTATTATATCTTTAAATACATCAACTTGAAGTCATGCTCTTCCTAAATAGATCCAGTTCTGTTACACATACCAAGTTTTCCATGTCCTCTTGCAGCTATATTATCCTGGATATTGTCCCAAATATCAAACACCTTGGAGTTACCCTGGGCAATAAATTAAAATTTGATCTCCATATATCCAATGTCATAAAAAATAATCAAAAACTAGATGCCTCAGACAGAATCAAAACCTAACTCTCAGAACAAGACCATAAGGCTACAGCCAATACTTACCACCTGCCCATTCTCTCCTATGCTGCCACAATCTACACTAACCTTCAGAGTATTCAACAAAGACTAGAGCAACGCTACAATAAAACAGCAAAATTTGCCTCCAGTCTCACTGTCAGAACTCACCACTGCATTGCTCTATATAAAAACAACTGGATGGGATTTTTTAGCTATTTTCAATACCTCCAACTGAAGGTATCCACTCTGTTCTACACCAGCCATCCAATGTCCTTCCCTAGACTCACTGATAAAGTGGTACTGTTCCACAAGTGAACTCTGGTCTAAAGACAATACCCTACCTACCAAGAAAAGTTCTCAAATGCACATGGTGACCTGTATTCCTTTCATGTGGCTAAACTCTGGAAACAGTTCCCATCTGCCCTCAGACAATCTAAAACTCAAAACAGTTTCAAGAAAAATACAAAATACAAATGCTCAACTCCTTAACTCTAAAATATGTCCCTGCTCTTCCTCTCCTTGTTATATAGTTGTCCTCCTCCCCACCTAGCTATTCCTTATCTCAAACTGCTGAGTTTCATCTCTCATCAGTGACTATAAAAGTTTGCTCTTTTCACAATTGTTGATGTGAATCCCTAACCACTTCTTTTCTGAAATGTTGATCACACTGATTAAGAATGCAATTTTCCCTCATCCTCTTTTATAATCAGTCCTCTCGATTTTTACATATATTATTATTTTGGATCTCTGTCAACATTTAATTCTTGATCTCCCTTAGAGACTTAAAGAAATTGCATAACCCATGCATTCTAAATGTGTTGATGGCTATGAAAAGAGAACCTTTGGTTCATATTTTAGTAACTTTCTGCTCTTTCCAATTATAGACTTAGCTGACACTTTTCCAACCAAAATCCAAACACACAACAAATCACAATCACATTAAATACCCACACCAATACCATCTAGCAGACTGCAGACTAGCCTTTTTTCAAGCAAATAATCTCTAAATAAACCAAATGTGCTTACAATCTCTAAACAGCAACTCAGAGGTCAGATTTTGTCTCTCACGCCCTTCATTTCTAATAATGTTCACCTCTGTAATAGCTAACCACTCGGTATATTTATAATCTTACCTTATCCAATATAATATTGCCAAAACCCTTCAAGCATTCTGTTGTAATCCTCATGCCAAAGGTTGCTACCCCAAAAGACTGTAAAGATTGTAGTCCTATATCCATCATGTGCCATAAAAAAACAAATTAAAAAGATTCTCTAAAAACAGATTTTTTTTTATGACATGATCTGCTGTGAGCTCTAGTGTGATCAAAAACAAAGCATCTACAAATCCTTTAGTAAATTACTAACAGTATATAAGGCTATCATTATAATCTTATGCCAGGTGGTCTGTTTGTTGGCATCTCAAGGGCACTTTTAACCCTACCCTGCTAGATAAATTTGGCATGCTAAAGTTTGGTAGTCATACACTCCAATGATTTAATTGCCTCTTGGAAGACAGAACATTCCTAATGCATGCCACAACAGTCAATACTTTGCCCACTCTTTTTCCCCATTTATAAATGAATTAACTCATGATCTACTCTAGTAAAAAAAAAAAACAATGAATCAATCAAATAAATAAATAAACCCACCTTCAGCCAATGCAATTACATAGATATCTCCTCTTAACAGAGTTGAGTAACTGGCTTCCAACAATACAAATTGCAAACAGCTTTGCTATGCTCTGCTACTTGACTCACAAAAATAGGCTGCTAGTAAACCCTAATAAATCAAGTGTTAATAGTTTTTGCCACCCCTCAGAAACTAACCAACCTCCCATCCCTGATCATCATAGACAATATGAACAACAAAATACCATATAAAATGAACAAAGATATGTTGCCTTACACCTTTCCTTATCATGTCAGCACAACACTTACACAACTTAAACCGTGCTACTGTATTATCAAATTCATCTCTCCTGATTACTGGAGGCCAATAACAAGAAATGTGATAATCCAAAAACTTGAATGCAGCCTGCAATTTATAACCCTGCTGTCTAGTGTTTACTCACACAAGTTCTAAATGTCTGAAAGCAAGTTTCAAATGGCTGCAGGTTTGTTTTGTCAATGCATGCACCCATCACTGCACACTTCTTACTGGTTTCAATTGGCTACCTATTCCACTTACCTACTTTACCTCTCAGAATATTTGTATTTAAATCACAATTCAATTTTTGTTAGTGCATCCACACACACACACACACACACACACACACACACACACACACACACACACACACACACACACAAAACTACCCATTGAGGAACAACCATATACTCTCAGATGTAACCAGAAAGATGTCATTACCTTAGTCAGATCTAGGCTCAGTTCAGTCTTTGGTAAACACATAACAGGTTGGGGAAAGCTACCTGAAATCATATTGTAGCTGAACTTAGGAAACAAACTCTGAGTAGATTTGAGGTCAAGCAAACAGAATGTTGACACGATGAATCAAAATATACATTCTTTCATGATGATGATTAACATTGTAACCTAAGCTCATATGTCAATTTAAGTCAATGTCTATATAAACAATACTGCTGAATGTTATTCATACATGATAGTTTTATTTTGCTTTAAAGTGGCTAAGCTTGTTACTTTGTAAGTTTCTTTTCTAATGTTGAAGCCTGAGACATAGCTGAAAAGGGGTTAACAGACCAGTGCACCCACCCAGTTATGAAATATAAATACATAAACAAACAAATAAATAAATAAGCAAGTAAAAGGTCACTTATATAATTTTTATTAGTTCAGCTATATACATTCCCTAGTCTTGTAATTAATACTAGAGAGACTAATATGCATGTAATTCCCAGGGTCAGCAAACAAGCTACAATGGCAACAAGTTTTCTTGTTCTTCACACATGGGATGTAATCTGTGGAGCGACCCATGTTGAAGAGCTGATGGAGAGGTTTTGTTAGACTGAACATAGAATTTCTCAGCAAATATTGTCAAGACCTGTGGAACATGTATTTTTAATGCTGAGATGGATTTGATCCAAAGTAATTTCAGGGTGCAGGTATAAGGACCAATGGGGGGGGGGGGCAGATGGGAGAGTGAGTAGACAAAGTTGGAAGAAAATTTGTTCACAACAATATTAGGAATGTCCTTTAGGATAGAGATGGGATTATGACTAGTGATAAGTCCAGTACAGGATTATTGGTTATGCAAATACTTTCTGGTATATCTGAAGAGGACCGTATGCCTATCTTCTGAATTAGTTGCAACCAAAGTTCATAGTTGCCATAGAATTTCCTAATTGTAATTTTGATAGACTTGCTTATCATTTTAATTCCTGTTATAATAATGAAGTAGACATATTTTACAGATGTCTGAGTAGAGGTGTATTGAAGTTGCCAAATTGGAATTAGGTTCATCTAGCTTAACTTTTCAAAACCTGTGGTTAATACCAAGTGAATGAAATATTGTGAACTGGACATTGCTGCTGTCTCTTATTTACTTATTTGTTTATTTACTGACTTACTTATGTATTTATTTTTTGTATTTATTGAATGATATTTGTTTCCTGGAAAAGTTCAACTGTGCCTGTTTTCAATGGAGGCCCGGGGAAACAAGTCTGACAATTACATAAAATACAAAAATAAAAACATGAAAAATAAAGGTACATAATATAATAAAATAAACACAAGTTGTATATACAAACAGTTATAGGTAAAACAGAGTGGTAGTTTATAGAGATATATAATTAAAGTTAAATGCCTAATCACAAATAGAATAAAATGAGATTGGTTTCATATTTTGAAAACATCATAAATGAAACTGTACAAAGTATTGACATTTAGGAATAATAATAATAATAATAATAATAACATTATCATCAAC
This sequence comes from Protopterus annectens, assembly GCF_019279795.1. NCBI lineage: Eukaryota > Metazoa > Chordata > Ceratodontiformes > Protopteridae > Protopterus > Protopterus annectens. Next base: position 707,341,388 of record NC_056749.1, on the reverse strand, counting down.
AGAACTCCCAACCCAGATACAGTTGGAAGGAAAATACACTTTATTTACCTTTGTACTTTCCAATATGATCTGAGCTTGGGTCTACAACATCATTCGTAATGTGTACTCCAGGGTGCTTCTCCTGTATTTTATGAAGCATATGAAGGTCCATTTCTCCTAAAAAAATAAATTGAATGTTTAATGTCAAATCTCATACAAATCAGAATGGTTATTCATTCATATAGTATTTTACTGACTAAACCAATTCATAATAAAATTAATTAAATTTATTTTATTAATGCATTGGTCAAATTATCATTCTTTGCAATCCTGATCCATGCCATAGACACACAATTTAGAGAAAAAAAAAACAAATGCATAGCATTTAGTACACTAGTTTAATCACTGAATTAAAAATGTTCACATTACAACAAATGTTTTTCTAATTTGCACATTTAGCTGTGTACGGGTAGATAAAAATTAAATGAGCAGATTGTACCATTTCTATGACTGCAATATAATTTATTTAGAGTGGAAGGTTGCTTCTAAGGAGTTTGAACTATTTCCATCATGTTGAGTCAACTAAACAAGGTGTTAGTGACATTCTAAATGGAGATATAATATATGGATATATGTCTGTATGTATATTAGAAAGGAATGAATTCCAGATGAGCCATGCCAGTTTATGAAAGACAATGTTTTGGTGGTACGATGAAGGGTGGATAATAGGGTAGATAATAGGGTGAGGTCCAGAGACAAACTGCCATAAAGGAAGTAGCACTTACTGATAACTGACAGAAACATAGATAGTAATGGACATACATTTTGATACAGAAGTTTATACAGTATAGTGGAGAATTAGAAAGCTGTACGTATGTTAATTAGAATAACATTTATGAACGGAAGTAGTTTACACTGATGACTGTCTGCAACAATTATACATTTGCAGACTTTGTTTAGGGCTTTTTGTAAGTTGTTACTGTTTATTGAGTTTTTAAATAATAGAAGGAGGTATTCCAGTTTAGATATGATTACATAACTTAAGTATTGAAAATCTTATGTTAAGTCCCAAAAATGGTAGTGATTCCATGTGACAGATCCAACTCTAAAAGAATTCCAGAAGGCACAGTTTCTGTGCTTAAATTAAATCTTATGCTTGGGTCACACATTTTCGGCCTATATATACACAGGTTTGTACATGTACTTGTAGTAGTCCACTGTATCATTCAGATTGCCATAAGGATCTAAGATGATTAAAGGGGAGCAAATGAAAAGTCCTTTGGGTTGCAGATGTTATTATTTTATCTACTTATTTTGTCTTTAAGCATAAACTCTGATGTTGTGATCTGGGGACCAGTGGTACATGCTATGGAACTCTACCTGAAGAAAAACTTGAAGGGTATTTGGATTGTTACCAAAAGAAGATGGTTGTCTTTATGAAGGATCACATTAATGTAATAAAGGTGCATTGATAAATAATTAGAAAAGAAGAAGCCTGATCCTTGACCTCTTCTAGTAGTAGAAGTGGTTATTGAGGAAAGACTGTTGGAATATAATTGAAATGGCCTGTTAAAGAGAAGGTAAATTTACCTAAACATTTGGAGGTAAATTATTTCTTTAGTTATTGACATTACTTTACTGGGAAAGTCTGACTGGGCACAAATGCCCTTTTATAGTGGAGGCCCAGGGAGATAAGCTCCACAGTATCATATTTAATGCAATCAATATTTACAATAACAAATTTATAATGCAGTTTCAGTGAATATATAGCATAATAGTCAGTTTAATAAAATGTGTATTGATATTCACAAACATTAAATTTACAAGCCTTGTACTGAGACTTTACAGATAGAAGAGTTGTGTATAAGTTAGGTAGGAGTAATTTAAAAAATACAATAGTGTGATGTATTAGATGAGATAAGCAAGTCTGAGTGTTAACAGAGAAGTAGTGATGAAATAGTAACTTGGTTGTGCTAATTAGAAGTAGGTATAGTAGTTTAAAAAGTACAATAAAGTGAGGTATTAGAAGGGGATAATCATGTTAAGTGATTTATTGCTTTAAAGGGAGGTATAAGAAAGGTGATGAAGGGTGTTAGAGAGCTAAGTCCAAGATGAGGAGCAGGGACAAAGCTGGGAGGGAGAGAGGAAGTCTTTCAGCAATACATTGAAAAGATGAACGTGTGTGAGAGACCTGAATGATACAGGAATTTTATTCCAAGATGTAGCTTCACTATTGGAATAGAGACTGACCCCAACAGCCCTTTGTGGTTTGTAGAATGTAAGTAGTTGTTTATTATTTGACTGAAGGGGATGACTTGGAAGATAGTATTGGAGAAGGGGTCTAATTGCTGGACAGGCGGAAGGAGTATAGATGATTTAAAATGGGCAGAGCATAACATAGGTGGGGAGGAAGCTTGAACCAGTTAATCGTTTTACTGCTAAGCAGTGGTAGGTCCAGTAAGGTTGGTTGCAAGCAAATCTGGAAGCTTTGTAATAGCACTGTTCATGTCTAGAACTAAGCGAGGCTTGTAGGTCGATTATGATAGTGACTCCATATAGGAGACATGATAAGAGGTATTGGTAGCTAGATTTAACATGGTAGATTCTGTTAGTAATTTCTTTACTTTATGTAGGGTGCCTAGTTTTTGATGGATGTTTTATGCTGTTGTGGATATGTAAATCAAATTTAAGATTGTTGTTGATTGTCCTGCTAAGTAGTTTTGTATGTGGGGTAACTTCAATCATGGTATTATTTAAGGAAGTAAGGAAGAAATGTTAAAGTTGTTTTTTTTTTCCATGCAAGTAATTTATTTTGGGGGGGATTTAGTAGCAGGTGATTATCCAGTAGCCAACTTCCAATGGAGTTAAAGGCTTATTGAGTAATTCTCTGAAGATGTTGTTGGAAATGCATATTAGGGTAGAGTCAACTATGTATTGCATGAGAGAAGCTTGCTGAGAGGATTTAAGTAAATTGTTAGCAAATACATTAAAGAAGAGAGGGCCAAGAATGGAGCCCTGTGGCACATCAGTATTAACAGGAAGGAAGGAAGGGAGAAAAAGTGGAAAGTCATTTAGCAGACTGATATCTATTGGTTAAGTAGTTGTTAAACAATAGTAGTGTGGATAGTGATAGCCCAAGTGAAGACAGTAAGGAGAAGAATTTTTGGTGAGAGACTAGATCAAAAGCTTTAGAAAGATAATGGAATACAGAGGAATCACATTTGCGTTCATCTCTGGCTTTATCAGTCTTAATCTGGCTTTATAAATGTTATATTGGTGATCTGTTTCATAAGAAGGTTGTGTGCTACAAAGTAAATATGTTCAGCTGCACAGATATAGTTTCTGTTATATGTCCCTTATCCACATATTAAACAATAGTGTTAGGTGTCAATGAATAGAACTGAAGAAGTATTAAAGTCCGAACAGAAATCAGAGCTTAGAAAAATCTTTTAAGTTTGCAGTCATCTGCATGGTGAGATTGACAGTGAAGTCAGTTTTGAAACCTGAGGAAAAAAATGCCTAAAGTGGCCACAGGAGAGATCATTGCTGAATTGGGATGATGAAGTTAAGAGTCCTCCTAGTCTCAATTGTTGTGCATAACCACTTAGCCAAGTTTTGGCAAAAGTTATCATTGCTTCATTTAATTTTAGATCCCCAAGTTAGAGTTGAATATTCCAGCCAGCTCAAGGTATGCTACATGGAGAGACAAATGCTCCTTCAGGGAAGCAGCCACTTGTCAAAAAAATACAAGGTTGAGCATTGAAGATCAGTTTTGACAAAACTATACTGGATTACATCATGGGAAATATGGTTTTATGTGTAATTTTGAATGGGTTTATTGATGATTCCTTTAATCAGCTTCACAATATGCATGTGAGGCTAGTCAATCTACAATTGTTCAGGTGTGTGGAAAGGTCTTCTTTGAGGACTGGATCTATGATAAACTTCTTATGACTGTTCACAGGGGGAGTATACTAAACTATTTTTGCTCCGCATATTAGGCATCTTGATACTTCATATTTTCCCATTGACCTGACCTTTCTGGCCTTATTGAGGCAATGATGGTCATTTTGGATGCAATTTTAGGTGGAATCATATTGCAGGGATAATGAGTGAAGGGAGTTTTAATATGTGACTGTAACTATTTTTCTAAATTGGCATGCTAGTACGTTTACTATAAATGTATTATTATGGTGATATCTTTTGGTTCAAGTATATTACCTTTTTTTCCTTCTACTTCATAGTTTGGATGTGGTAGTCCTTTTTATTTTCATTGATTCTGATGTTCAGTTTTGGTTCAGATGAAGTTTTATTTCTTTTTATTGATTTAGGGAATTCGTTTGGATGAAGCTGACCTTAACCTTATTGAGTTTAGTTGGAAAAGCCTTTGTATGCTCTTTTCTTTTGGCTTAATATATTTTTTGGGGGATTTAGTAATCCACCACTTAGGTTTCTTGCAGATTTTTAAACCACATTTATGACTCTCAAGGGCAAATTGATTTATACAATTATGTAATTATTGTAGAGGGCTGTGACTGATTTATCAATAGGTTGAAAGAGTAAAGTATGACTTTGACTTGTGCAAGTGATTGTTCATGGCACTATAGTCACTGTCTGAAAAAAATCCTTGATGCTGAAAACATTTTTTATTCTGTGCATATGAAGAACATCACAGGACTGTTGTCAGAGCTAACCGAGAGTGCGGTGATATCATATCTTCATAGCTTAGTACTAGACTAATTGCCCTTGTGGGCCATTTTAAGTCTAGCCAGTTAACCCAAGTAAGACTCAAACCTGGTGCCTTGTGTCTGTAGGGAAAACATCTTAACCATTATGCCAACCTCAAGCTTAGCAGAGCTGGCTGCTGGTCACGGTGATAACTCGGATATTTCTAACCCTTGTTGAAGTTTTCTCTTTCTATTCAGTATTTTTAATGTTGATAAACTCTAGCAGATTTTGTAACCAATTATTTTCTGAGGCATATTTTTCTTATTCATTAGAGGGATAATTTAGGTAACTTTGTAGAAAAATATTTTCCATTATAAGGAATGTTTCAGGCTAAGGGACACTTGCAGTTATCATATAGTGCAATATACAGAAAATGTTGTATTAAATTGAGATGAATATAATCATTTGTTTTATTTCATAGAACTTGTCTGTTACTTAAAATTAGTCTTGGGGAGTCTGTCAGTATAACAAATGGACTTTCATTAAATGCTATTTGGTTAAATACTAAGCACAAAAAAACAACATTCTGCAATGTCGAGGATGCACTTTTCCCTACACATGTGAAAATTGAATTGTTATTTATGAGCTGGGTGGTAGTGGGGATCTGTCTCACACTAGGAACAATGATCCCTGTAAAAAATCCATCCAGTGAACTTTTTCACTGATTAGTTTTAGATTGAATGGCCTTTCATGAAAATGTATTTTACAGAGCAATATGATTCTGGATATTGAGACATATAATATGTATAAATGTAAAACAATAAGAACTATTAATAATATGTAACTGCTTTCTGTATAGGTGCAGCATAGTTCTTAGAGAGAGAAATTGGCCTCTCAAATATGTACAGATTTGCAGAGGGTAAAGTTTTGTGCTACTTGAAATATTATTCTAGGGAAAAGGAGCTATTACCTTAGTTGCACTCTAGCCTCTCTCTCTCTAGAGTTACATGACTGTTGAAACAGGAAACTCTACATTAAGAATCAATGTCATATAGGCAATACAGAACACAGGACTCTTTTTAGACAGTAAGGGCAACTGTCAGTTTAGCAATATTTGCCTTGCTTTTGAAGCATGTATAGTAGATTGCAGTGTTGAGACAGAAGCTCAGGACTTGGATTCCTTACTTCTGAGTCTGAGCAAAAAAGTTAGTTAATATTTGTGAATATTTACTTGATGTAGACAATTTATCTAGTCTAGAAATTAAATACTGTCTTAACAAATACTTATCCTGAGTTTTTTCCCAACTGGCTTCTGTGTTTTAGATTTTCCTTTGCAAATTTTGGCACACTGCCAAGAATCTCATTATATTTTTGATAGCAAATAGGATTATATCCTGGAATTTGTGTTATCTGTTTTGGATCATCATGTTATGTTTTAGTAATCATACAAATATCAACATCATTCAGTTGAGACTACTGGCATTTAATAAGCTACCCTCAAATTTCACTTATGATTTTTTATATCACCTCTGTCAAAATCTTGAAAGGTATATTCATAAGCAACTCCTCCACTATATTCTACAAGAAAATTTTTTAACATCCACACAACATGGCTTCCACTCAACAAACAGTACAACTACTGCCCTACTATCATTTACTGACACCATAAACAAATATAGGGATTGGGCAAACTTGCTTCCTCCTTATTCCTTGACCTGTCAAAAGCTTTTGATACAGTGTCTCACCCTAATCTTCTATGTAAATTGTCTCAGCTTGGACTATCCCTTTCTTCTTCACTGTGTTTTAATAGCAATTTAACTGACAGACTCCAGTCTGTAAAATGCCACACTCTCTCTCCATACCTGCAAATCTCCAATGGTTTACCCCAGGGCTCTGTTCTTGGTTCCCTCTTCTTTAATATATTTATCACTGACCTCTATACCTCTGTAGGTCCAGCCTCTCTTATGCAATATGTTGATGATTCTACACATAAATGTGTATATAATAACTTGCCTCAGCAGCTCCATATCATGCAAGAAGCTTTTTCCTCACTTGAGAAATGGCTGCATAATGCCCAGGCCCTACTCAACCCTAAAAAACAAAGTTATTGCTATTTTTCCCCAAATCACACATGCTTGATAAAGAGAATTTCAAAATCTTTTCAGTAAACAAAACTGAAATTGAAATAGTCTCCCATACAAAACTTCTTTGAGTGATTATAGTTGATAACTTTAAATTTGGCCTGCATGTTCAAAATAGCATAAAGACTCACCAAAAATTAAGAATGCTCCACAGGCATAAAAACATCCTTAGCAACACCATCAGGACTGCTCTTGCTACTACCTGCCTTCTCCCATCTCTCTTATATGGTACATCCATCCTAATCAGCTTTCAGGCTACAAATTAAAATAAGCTGGAGGTTTGCTATAATAAGGTTGCAAAATTTGCCATCAACAAACAATAATGCAGTCACTACTGTATTGCCCTTAAGGCTTTGAATTGCCTCGAGCAGCCTCACTACTTAGATTACATACAGCTTATCTCCACCCACAACATTATTCACAAATCCAATGACTGGCCTGCCTTTACTCCTATTCTCCAGTCCTTTCACCATAACAGACTACTTTGATCTGATGAGCAACATATTCTCAGCATATATATAAACCCCACAAATCCTCTGGCAAAAGTCATTACTCATACTCTGTTGCTAAAAAGTGGAATTCTATCCCTCTTCAAGTTAGATCTACCTCTAACCTCTTGATTTTCTAGAAACTTTTAATAGACTGCCTAAATAAAACTTGGCTCTGTTCCTGCAATACCCCAGGCTGAACTAGTCCCTCCCTCCTTCCACAACCAGCATACTTTGACTATGTTCAGGGAAAATAAATTAATAAAATGCATTTCCTAAACAAAGATCAAATGTATTTTTGCTTAGGCAATATTATGTGGTCATCTAGGGTGGCCACGTTGGTGCAGCGGTTAGCGTTGCTGCCTCACAGCAAAAGGTTCTCTGGTTTGATTCTCGGCTGGGGTGCCTTCTGTGTGGAGTCTGCATGTCCTCCCTGTGGTCGTGCGGGTTTCCTCCGGTGCTCCGGTTTCCTCTCACATCTCAAATACGTGCTGTAGGTGGATTGGACACTCTAAATTGGCCCTAGGTGTGCGTGTGTATGCCTTCTGTGGAAGAATGGGTGCCGGGCTGACAACTCAACACCGTAAAACTCCACTGCCAATCATGATCGGACAGATGATCTGCTGTGGCGACCCCAAACTGGAAAAAAGACGAAAGAAGAAGAAGTAGAAGATATTATGTGGTCATCTCTGTTCCAAAGAGTATACTCAGTGTGTTTAATGTCATCTCAATGGACTGCATCTTGTGAGCATATCATCTGCTGACAATGTTCTTTTACAACTTTAATAATTGTGATTGCCTTGTATTATGTATGTATAGGTTTACACTGTATGCACTGAATATTTTTTTACTTATTTTATATGTCATTCTTCTGTAGTAGGGTTTAAAATAACTTTATTTAACTATAACCATGCTTTTCACCCCAGGCTCGCACTGAAAATGGGATATTATCCCAGACAGACTTTCCCAATAAATGTAGATCAAAGTGCAAGTGATATGTATGCTGTATCTTTAAGAAGCATGTCAAGGCTATACGTGCATGTATAAATACCAAGACACATCGAATCCCTAGTGCCATTTCGAAAGGGCAGCCGGGGAGAGAGGCATGCAAGATCACAGTTGATAGTCTGTATATAAGTTACTTAAGTTAAAGTCAGTAAACTTCTATAGTGGTGTGTTGTATAAAATAAAGATGCTTGAACAGGACCCATGAAGACCCTTCTATTGTGTCCTTGATAGGAGAGTGACATGGTGTCAGAACCTGGATCGAAGAGAATAATATTCAGAGCCATGTGGTGCAGAGAGGACAGTGAAGGTAAAAGTGAGAGAAAAGAGGACAAACAGAGCCAGAAAAGAATCAAAGGTAATGAGAAATAGCACAAACTGTTTAATTTGAGACAAAAGACAAAAAGGGGCATTAGAAGGGCGCAAACCACATTATTAAGCAAGCAGAAAGCACAAAAAGTTTTTTAACTGAAGAAAATGGTTAAAATAAAGGTAATTGATGAAATCATTAATGGTAAAGCAATAATGAGCCTGCGTAAAGCAAAATGAGTGTGTTTAAGGAAAAACTGGTCATGTTAAGAGTAAAACGAGCACAAGAAAAGTATATTGAGCATGAAAAGGGCTTAAATGAGCAAAACAAATATAATAATGGCAAAAAGCGCACATTAAGCAAAAATAAAGCAAGGCAACTGCATGTGTTTTGGCAAAGTGCTGTGTTTTGGCATAACTACAACTTCGTATTGTATCAAAGGCATAACTAAAGTTATTCAAAGTATCTCAAAGTCTGCAGAAGTGCTTACAGAGTGTGCTTATTACTGTGCATGTATTTCAAAGAGTTTGTTGTGTGTAAAGTCCAACTATTTCATAAAAACAGTCAAAGTATAGCCATTTCGTAAAGTTTTTTGTGCTGGGTGTGTCTATTCACAAAGTGCTGCCATTACAGAGTGTTTCTGGTACTGTAAAGACTTGCCTAGCAAGGTACCGCCAGTTTGGGGATATTTCAGTGTACCGTATGCAGTTATTTGCAAAGTGCAAGTACTTCAAAGTATTAGTGAGTTTTGGGAAAGAGCTGTTCGATTTATTCACATTGTGCAGTTATTTGATATGTTTCTTACATTGATAAGAAGTGATTCCTTGCAAAAGACAACATTACAAGAGTATTATAGAGCCTGACACTTACTCAGTTGCATTGTAAAGTTGTTGAAATGTTTCTTAAAATGATGATAGATGACTTTAGCAAAGTGATGATAATGACTGTAGCATTTTAGCCTTTCAAAACAATACTGCAAAAGTATAAAGTGCCCCAGAAGTTTATGTTGCAAAGTCCAGTTATTCAAAGGTACTACGAGTTTGACCATTAGCATAATTTCAAAAAGCCCAAAAGGTATAAATTCAGAAGAGCAAAGGCATTGGACAAAGTTACAAATACTGGCATAAGTTTCTGGCCTATGTGCATGTGTGTATGTTTGTGCTTATTTACAAAACCCTTCAATGGTATATGTTAATATGGCAGATGGATTTTGAAAGCCCTTACCACTTGTATTTGATCAGAATATTGCAGAGATTTGGAGAATATTTGAGCAAGAGTACAATATTTTTATACAAGCAGCGATGGATGCACCAGGGCATTCATTTTGCTAAACCTAGCTGGGTCAGAGGCCATAGACAGAGAGCATTCATTTGTGTATGCACCTGCAGTATATGAAGGAGAAGATGAAAACTGTCATATTGTTGTACAAGGCAAATCAAGGGAAGACCCCAAGTGTTTGAAGCACAAGTTCTGAGAAATGTGTAACCCTCAGATGAATGTTACATTAGAGAGGCATTTGTTTTACACAAGAGATCAGAAACATAGGGAAACATTTGCACCTTATATAACTGACTTGAGAAACAGAGCTAAAATGTGGTGGTTTGGTGACTTAAAAGTTGAGCTGATAAAGGACAGGCTTGTGTGGGGTATCAATAGTGCTGCTGTGAGAAAGATTTTACTTTGTGACAGTGATTTGACGTTGTGCTAAGCCATAGAGATTTGTCAAATCTATGAGATGACAGAGAAACACACAAGTATGCTTGCAAGTGACAAGAGCATGGTTTCAGTTGGTTCCAGAGCAAATGTAGATAGTATGCAACATGTGGCAAACAAAAGCAGGCCCAAGCATGTGGCAGCTTCAGGGATTCCAGGGAAGGCACATGGCTTTCAAGAAAGTTCTAAGAAAGAAATGTGCAAGCTCAGTGCAGTTCAAGCAAAAAACAGCAAAACCCAAGTCTAGCTTTATTGTTAACTGCTTCAATTTTATTTATTTATTTTTATTTTACATTTGACTGGGCTAGTCTAGCTGGATATATGTCCATTTTCAGTAGAGGCCGGGGGAGAAAAGCTCCACAACAGCTGTATAAAACTAATATGGTGGTGCAAATCATGAGTCTAAAAGAGAGGTGCTTAGCATTTGGTCAGCGATGCCACAAGTGTAAAAAATGGAACCATTTCCAAAAGTTTTGCAAATCAAGTAAGCTACACACAGTTATAAAGAAAGGTCACACAAAAAAGCAAGCTGGTGAAGTAGAGCCCAAGTAGTCAGCTTTCTATGTAGATGATGTATCAGTGCTTGGTGAAAGAGTTGATGTAGTGAATTTACTGACAAGAAGCAAAGTGTTCTGTACTGTCCAGATTAATGGAAAATCCACAGAGCTCAAAGTAGACACTGGTTCAAAGTGTAATGTTATATCAGCAGACCCATTTGCTAAAGTGAGAACTAACAAACAACTTAATGTGGCCAGTAGTGCAAGGCTTTTTGCTTATGGAGGCGAAGAAATTCAAACTGAAGGTTCAGTGATGCTTTCATGTTATTTGGCTGAGAACTGTTACAACTTATTATTCAAGTAGTCTGAAGACCAGTGCAATCTTTATTGGATCTCCAAGATAGTTTAAGAATTAATCTGCTTTCTTTTGCTAAAGAAGTCCATCACATAAGTGCATTTCTAAGTTCTAATTTTTCTGAGGCCAATTTCTCAGAGTATGCTGATGTTTTCGATGATACGTCAGGAAAACTTCCAGTTGTATATTCCATAAAGTTAGACCCAGAGGTTACTCCAGTAATCAAACCAGCAAGAAGAGTTCCGATAGTTATGCAGGATAAAGTTAAAGCTCAGCTGGATAAAATGATGCAGCAAGGTGTGTTATGTCCAGTCACAGAACCAACTGAATGGGTGTTGGCCATGGTAGCCACTCACAAAAAAGGCTCAGATGAAATCAGAATATGTATTGACCCAAGAGATCTGAAAAAAGCATTAAAGAGATGGTATCATGCAATGCGCACAGTCAAAGAAGTTGCAGCTCTAATCCCGAATGCTACTGTATTTTCTGTTTTGGATGCAAAGAGTTCATTTTGGCGGCTCTATATTAGAACACCAAAGTCTTAAAACTTTGAATGTTCTAATATCAACCCCTAATCAGCGAACGCTTAAAATATCGAACATGCAGAACAGCAAATTTTTTTCCAGGGAAAAAATTCACTGTTCCAAAACACATACACACAAGACAAGCACACCAAAAAAACAGCAATCCACACACATACACTTAAAATCCTACATCTAATCCTACACTAAACTGTACATACACTACTGTCTATCCACTTACCTTAAGCCAAACCCTACCCCAAAGGTCTGTCACTATCGCACACTCACCTCACCCGCACCATAACCCTAACTCACCTGCCCCACCCTAACCCTAACGTCCGTCACAGTCGCACACTTACCTGACTCGCGCCCTAATCCTAACTCTCCTAACCCTCACGTCCACACAATTGCACACTTACCTGAACCTGACCTGTAACTTTCCACCACAGTGCTGAAAATAGCAAAGCCACAGAAATGGCCAACCAAATTCTTTCCCTAGGAAAAAATTCTGTGTTCTGCAGCTTCGCTATTTTCAGCGTTCGCTGAACAGGAGTCGATATTAGAACATTCGAAGTTTCAAGACTTCGATGTTCTAATATAGACCCCATTTTGGCAAGTGATACTTGATTACAAATCCTCATTTCTAACTACATTTGCTACTCCATTTGGCAGACACAGATTCCTAAGGATGCCATTTGGAATAAATTCTATTAGTGAAGTCTTTTAATGTGCAACGGAGCAGGATTTTTTGGGGGGTTATCCTTGTGCCATAATAGTGGATGATTCAAAGTTTGGAGGCAATGGTGAAGCAGAGCATGACAGAAACCTCAAGAAAGTTCTAGACAGATCATGTAAAGTAAACTTGAAGCTCAATCCTCTGAAGTGCAAATTCAGACTTCCAGAAGTTACATATGTAGGTCATTTATTTACGAGTAGAGGCTTTAGACCAGAACCGACCAAGTAAGCAGCTATTCTTGAGATGTCAGTACCAGATAATGTACAACCTCTACAACATTTCATAGGCATAGTCAACTATTTAGGCGAATTTATGCCAGACTTCAGTGAGCTGACAGCACCTTTAAGACAGTAACATGCAAAAATGTTGCATGGTCATGGTTGGAATAGCACCAGAAGGCATATGAAGATCTCAAGCAGAAAATTGCCACCACACCTACATTAATATACTATGATGTGAACAAAACAGTTACTCTTTCCTGTGATGCTTCAAAAACTGGTCTTGGTGCAGTTATCCTTCAAGCGGGCAGACAGATAGCCTATGCATCTAGAACCCTCACCCAAACTGAGATGCAGTATGCTCAAATTGAGAAGGAGCTTTTGGTAATAGTATTTGCATGTTCCAAGTTTCATGATTTTATTTATGGTTGAGCCATTCAGATTGAAACTGACCAGCAACCTCTAGTTACCATTCTAAAGATGCCTATGCATTCCACTCCAGCGAGATTACAGAGAATGATGCTCAAATTGCAAAAGTACAACTTCAAAATGGTCTACATAAGCATCTTTAGAATGGTAACTAGAGGTTGCTGGTCAGTTTCAATCTGAATGGCTCAACCATAAATATAATCATGAAACTTGGAACATGCAAATACTATTGCCCTAGAAAACAAAAATGGAAAAAAACTACTAAGGGTAATACTGCTCAATGCCAGAAGTCTAAACCTCAAGATGCACGCCCTCGAAGCCCTCCTCAGTATGGAGAACATCGATGTCTGTGCTGTGACTGAAATCTGGTTCAAGGCTCCTGAGAGCACCCCAGCACTATCAGGTTATACCTCATATCATGCGTTCCGGCCCCAAAATCCGGACCGAACCACAAAAGGAGGGGGAGTATCCATATTCATAAAGGATACCCACACCTCCAGGTTAGTGGCAATGCACGAAGCATCGGAGACCATCCAGGTGCAATTAACCATAGGTAAAACTGCCCTACAGTTTGTAGCATGCTACAGACCACCCTCTCAAACTCAGGAAACCCACACAGCCTTCCTGAAGACACTGGAGAGTATGAATGTCTCTCCAAACACCATCATATTGGGTGACTTCAACTACCAAAACATAGACTGGGAACATTACTCAAGCCCCAACACCCTAGCCCAAAGGTTCCTGGAGTTCATAAACTCAAATGCTATGGAACAACTAGTCACCATTCCCACAAGAGTAGAAAATATACTAGACCTGATCATCACAAACATGGGGACAAAATGCTCCACACCGGAAGTATATCCCTCATTGGTGAGATCAGACCATAAATTAATCTCACTGGAGATCCACATCCCGCCCCCAACCCCAGCAAAAAAGACTACAGTGAAGAACTTCTCAAAAGCAAACTTCACACTTCTTAAGACTGGAGTGGTATTCTTCAAGGCCCCCGAGCCAGTGGAAACCACAACCCACGCTGCTGAAACCCTTACAAATGCCTTCTATGAGCACCTCCAGGAATGTATGGATCAAGCAATCCCTAATAAAATCAAGACCCTTTCCACCAAAGGCAGGCGCCCGGTCTGGTAGACCCCAGCCATAAACAAACTCTACAACAAGAGGAGAAAGCTACTACATGACAGAGCAAAATCCCTAAAAGGGAAGGCATCTCTGATCAATACTAGCAAAAAACTATGATCACTCATAAAATCATCCAAGGCCAACTTTGAGAGAAAAATTGCTAAAGACACAAAAGATAATCATAACGCCTTCTTTAGCTATGTTAGAAACCTGGGTGAAAATTCCCAGATATGCTCAGAATTAGTCCAAAATGATACAAAAATCACTGAACCCACAGACATTGCCAACATACTGGCAGACAGGTTCAGTGCAAATTTCTCCCCTCCCTCCCCCCAAAAGGAGAAATATCTATCCCACTAGAGTCTAGCCTCCCAAACATCTCAGATGCCCAGGTGAGAGCTGCTCTCTCTAAAGCAAAAGACACAGCATCAATGGGACCGGACGGTGTCCCCGGCTGTGTGCTACATGAACTCAATGAGGAACTAAACCCACACATAAGGCTGCTGTTTAATCTTAGCCTTACTATAGGATACGTACCCAAAGAATGGCGTACGGCATCTGTGGTCCCACTCCACAAAGGCGGTGCTTCTACGGACCCTGGAAATTACCGTCCCATAAGCTTGACGAGCCTTGTCTGCAAAGCTATGGAGAGGATCATAATGGAACTCATAAATAAAGACATTGGGGACCTACAGACACTGGATCCTACCCAATTTGGCTTTGTCAAGGGCAGATCCTGCCTCTTGAACTTGGTCGACTTTTTCAAAACAGTCACTAAGGCCATTGATGAGGGTAAGGCCACACAGTCTACCATGACCTAGCAAAAGCGTTCAACACAATACCCCACTCGGGCATCATAGAAAAGCTCACCAGCTTAGATGTAAACCCATATGTCACAAGATGGGTTGCAAACTGGCTCAAGGACAAAACCCACAGGGTTAGAGTTGTTGGTGCCATGTCAGACTCTAAGCCGGTCACGAGCGGTGTCCCACATGGCTCAGTCCTGGGCCCCTTCTTGTTCGGCATTTATTTTTCTGAAGTGCAGGCAAACATAGGGGGATTGTGGCTGACAAAATTTGCAGATGACTGCAAACTGGGCACCATAATTGACACTCCATCAGACACAGACATCCTCCAGAGAGGTCTCATAGAAATGGATAACTGGTGCCAGAGCCATGGCCTTAAGCTAAATGCCAAAAAATGTATAGTCATACCCTTTGGGAAAAACAAGGTAACCCCTAATTACCACATAGGTGGTAATCCATTAAACACGGAAGAAGTTATCAGGGACCTGGGGACCCAAGTTGACAGTAACCTCTCTTTTGACACTCACATTGCCAAAGTGGTTAGGAAGACCTTCTACATTGCCCACCTGATCATGAAGGGATTCACACCCAGATCAGGAGAGGTCATTGTACCCCTGTACTCTTCACTTATCAGACCAATGATTGAGTACAACGCCCCATTCGGAATGTACCTTACCCGACACCTACAGCAGTTGGAAAGACCCCAAAAGTTCCTCATCAAAAGGATAAAGGGGCTCAAACATATGTCATATGCTGCCCGACTGAAGAAACTCCAGCTCTATTCAGTCGCATACCGTCTGCTCAGAGGTGATCTGTGCCTGACATACAAGGCCATGTCCAACCCGGAATTAATGGACATGCTCCACCTCAAAAAATCCAAATCCACCAGAGCCACGAGAGCAAGAGTCTTAAACCTCAACACGGATATAAATAGGATGTGCTGGAGGGACAGATTCATCACCCAGAGACTCCCTACACTATGGAACAGAATCCCAGTCCATGTGAGGCAGAGCCCCTCACTGACTCTGTTCAAGAGAAATCTTGACGAGTGGATGGGAGATCGTAGGTTTACCCCGGGATTCATCTCTGTGTCACTGCTGGACAGAGGCACAGCAAACTAATGGGTATAGTATTCTCATCCTAAGGGGTGGTGAAAGCCACACACACTCTGGCTAGGCTTATAAATGCCCTAGGGCAGATAGCCTAGTATGAACCTATGAACCTATAAAAGGCAGACTGCTCTGTCTGGCTGATACCATATCCACATTGCCCAGAAATATGACAGAACTGCTTGATGCAGAGAATTTTGACTTTGATGTGATGTCAGTGTGTAATTTTTCCACCACTAGACTTGATGAGTTAAGAGATCACATTCAGACTGATCCAATTTTGCAAAAGCTCAATCACTCTATTACTGTTAAATGGCCGTCAAAGCAATCTAGTGTACCACCTGAAATGTAAACCTGTTTTCCTTACAGAGATGAATTGTTGATGGAAGATGGCATTATTTTCAAAGGTCCTAAAATTGTTGCTCCTGCTTCCTTACAGCAAGAATATATCCAGATTTTGCATTGTGGTCACACAGGATCTGCATCAACTAAACAAAGAGCAAGAGAATTAGTATTTTGGCCTTCATTACCAAAAGCCATTGATAAGAGTATTTTTTTCTTGTTCGGTATGCAATACTACTAGACCGCATTTGTAAAGAGAACCACTTCAGCTAAGTCCAGTTCCTGAACTGCCTTGGTCTGCTGTAGCAACTGATATCTTTAAGTGGAACAATCAACACAACTTGGTTTATGTTGACTCATTCAAATTGGTTTGAGATTGATCTACTACCTAACTTAACATCTACTGTTGTTATTATTGTTATTACTAAGTTGAGACATCATTTCTCAGTTCATAGTAGTCCACACAAACTTCTTTCTGACAATGGTACTCAATTTACTAGTCAGTTGTTTCAGAAATTTGCAAAAGAATGGGACTTTGTACATGTCACTAGTAGTTCTGAATATCCTCAGACCAATGGTGTAGCTGAACTTGCAGTGCAAAGTGCAAAGCAATTACTTGAAAGGTCAAAGAGTGACAATACCGATGTGTTCTTGAACTTGCTTAATCTCAGAAACATACCCTGTGATGATATTTTTGGCTCACCTGCTCAAAGACTACTTTGCAGGCAAACTAGAACTATGCTACCCATTACTTCCAGTATAGTGAAGCCTAAACCTAAGAACAATAAAATCATCAAGGCTCAATTGTTGAAGATGCGTAATATCCAGAAATCTAGTTATGACAGATCTGCTTTTAATTTTTCAAATGGTCAGTAAAGCTGTAAGTGTTGTGATAAGGTTTCTCTGTAAAGAAACTCTGCATGTCCTATTATATCTGTTTGCAGTTACATGGCAGGACAGTAGTAAGTACGGGTTCTAATTAGGGATTAAAACTGTAAAGTGGAAAAGATAAAACTGCTGGTGTTGCTATGTACAACTAGCCAACAGCAATATTAAGTGTGAGAACAACTGATGATGAATTAGTGTAGGGGGGACATTCACAATATGACATTGTAGTGGCCACTATTAGGGAAAACGAGATAAAACTGGGAAAGACTTAGAAGTCAAGGTTAAATAAGGGACAGATAGCAGTGCAGTCATTAGACTTCAGATTACAACATGGACCTGGTGGAAAAGTAGAGGAACTATTCAACACAGTAGTCATTCCTGGAAGTTCTCTCAAGAAAACCTTTACATGGTTTCATTACTTTAAATAAAATAGCAATATCCCATTTCCTCCAACAGTCAGTTCAATCACAGCCTCACCTCAGGCTTTGTCCCTACCAAATGGTGCACTGCTACAGTCATCCCTCTCCATAAAGGGGGAGCGACTACAGACCCTGGGAATTATTGCCTCATTAGCCTGACCAATCTGATATGTAAGGCTATGGAGCACATCATCATGGACCTAATTAACAAACTCTAGATCCCACACAATTTGGTTTTGTGAAAGGTAGATCATGCCTGCTCATCCTGGTTGACATCTTTGAGTCAGTCACCAGAGCTGTGGATGAGGGCAAGGCAGTATATACAGCCTATCTCGATCTGGCCAAGGCCTTTGATACCATTCCCCACTCAGAAATTATTGATAAACTCACCAAACTAGGCATCAACCCCTAGATCACTAAGTGGGTTGCAAAGTGGCTCACAGACAGAACCCAGAGTGTAAAAGTAGTGGACTCCAAGTCAGACTGCCGACCAGTCACGAGTGGAGTCCCACAGGTATCGGTCCTGGGTCCTCTCCTGTTTGGCATCTACTTCTCAGAAGTCCAGGACAACAAGGAGGGACTCTGGCTAACCAAGTTTGCAGACAGCTGCAAGCTGGGAGCCATTATTAACTCTCTGAGTGATGTAGACATCCTACAGAAAGGTCTCACTAAGACCATTGACTGGTGTTGAAACCATGGCCTTAAGCGTAATGCCAAAAAATGCATCATCCCCTTTGGGAAAAACTCAGTTCCCACTAATTACCACATCGATGGGAGCCCACTGAACACTGAAGCCATTATAAGAGATCTGAGGACACAAGTTGACAACAACCTCTCCTTCGACCACCACATTGCCACTGTGGTCAGAAAGTCCTTCTTTGTGGCACATTCCATTACTAAGGGTTTTGCATCCAGGAAGAAAGAGGTCATCATCTCTCTCTCTACTCTTCCCTCATTAGGCCAATCATCGAGTATAATGCCCATTTGGCATGTACCTCACTACACACATGCAACAGCTGGAAAGGCCACAAAAATACCTCACAAAGAGGATCCTAGGCCTTAAACACATGTCCTACATGGACAGACTCAAAAAACTCCAGCTATTCTCTGTCTCATATGTCTACTAAGAGGCGATCTCTGCTTGACTTACAAAGCCATGTCTGATCCAGCTCTGTTAGAAATGCTACATCTAAAGAAATCCCAATCCCTCCACACCACATGCTCCAGAGACCTCAACCTCATTACCACAATCAACAGAACATGCTGGAGGGATAGGTTTATAACCCAGAGACTGCCCATGCTCTGGAATAGACTTCCCATACATGTCAAGCAGAACACCTCACTGGCCCTCTTTAAGAGAAATCTTGATGAGTGGATGGGAAATAGAAAGTTCACCCTGGGGATCACTCCAGTGGCTCTACTTGATAGAGGCACTGGGAACTAATGGCGGGTGGCACAATGCCAGGGCACTTCTATGGGCTAGGCTTGTAAAGGCTCCAAGGCCATTAGCCTAGTACACACCTATGAACAATGCAGAAGCAGTTAGTCCTTTTGACCTCAGAAAATGAAACATAAATATTGCTGTCTGTCCTAACCTATAACATGTAAATCTCTCAGAATTATTTAAATTAAAATGAAACTGCAACAGTGTAAGATGGAAGCATGTAAACTAAAAACAATGGTGTTAATAGATAAGTCTTTTCTGGGGGCTCTCTAAAAGCTGATTTTTTTATTACCTTAGGATAAAGAAAAATGGCTAAGTCCTGCATCTCTCTCTCAGTTCTGAATCAGGCAAATACTTCAGATTAAAAGAAATGCAAGCATGCTTTGCTTTCTACCAAATATTACAAGTTTGAAACTCCAAGAAAAATATATATTTAAGATAAATAGCATTGCAAAGGGACAACAGTTAAAAATGTAAGTATATGCAGCCTTACAGAAATAGTCACACAGCAATCTGTTCTGGTCGCTATCTTATTCTCAGAAGACATTGATGTGTTTTCCTCACTATTTATTCACAATTCAGATGTAGTTAATCATTTGGCTTCAAGAAAGAATGTTTTTTTTCTCTGTCATCATTTTAGTTCATTATTAATCTTTTTGAATATAGTTCCTGCATTTCCAGAAAGCCACAAATATTTTGGAAAAGATTTAATCAAAGTTATTCTCTATGTGCTAAGAAATGTTTTGTTTCATAACCAGTCAAAATACCTGAAGGTTTAATGGCAAGCTGTGATTCAATTTGTTTCTCTTTCTGAAAAGAAGTAAGGTTAGTAATTTGATACATTTTTTTATCTTTACCTTTTTTTCCTTCTCCTTTTATTATTTTCTTTGTTTAAACAATGACATTCTATTTAGATTATGTAGTGGGTAAAGGGTGGGGGAGGGCAGGGAGTGAACAGTAATGAAAATATCATTAATAGAATAATAACATATTTATCCCTTGTAAAAGTTTTTATAAGTTCTTCAAATGCTATTTCTAATTATACTTTCTTGATTATACTGCCTATGCTTGTTTGTAAATAATCTGTTATGCTTTAACTAATAATAATCAGAACTAAATAAGAGTAAATAATATGTTTTATTTTTAACTCTATTAATATAAACAGTAAGTAACATTCCATTGTATATACTTCTTACAGCTTTCTCTTACATTTTTTTATTTCTGCCTCACTCCCTTTTATTTTCTACTCTCTCTTTCTTTTCTTTATTAATATATAGAAATGCTTTTGATTGTGTGGGCACAGTGAATAATAGGATTTGTATGAAAATTGAGTTGGGAGAAGAATGTTGAGTTTTATTGCTTGTTGGTAATTTTGGGCTTAATTTCACTTACATAGAGGCTGTAATGATCTGTGGAATACATTGTGAATGTTTTGTCATGTTTAGATGCATTTACACTGCTAAATGAATGTTTGTCACTAGTTTTTAATAAGTTTCCCGCCAAAATGTTAAGAGAGACAATCTGAGATGTGGGCTGTCTCATGCACAGTGTTCATGAATTACTTCAGAAACTTCAGCTCACAGAATTCTCACAGAGAAACTGAAAGCAGTTAGTATAACCTTTGACATAGTTATCACACTGACACACCACAGGTTCAGGAAAATACTCTATTCATAAAATATGTCAGTTATAATGTTTTGTTTCATAACCAGTCAAAATATCTGAAGATTTAATGGCAAGCTGTGATTCAATTTGTTTCTCTTTCTGAAAAGAAGTAAGAGGCTGTAATGGTCTGTGGAATACATTGTGAAGGTTTTGTCATGTTTACATACATTTACACTACTAAATGAATGTTTGTCACTAGTTTTTAATAAGTTTCCCGCCAAAATGTTAAGAGAGACAATCTGAGATGTGGGCTGTCTCATGCACAGTGTCCATGATCTACTTCAAAAACTTCAACTCACAGAATTCTCACAGAGAAACTGAAAGCAGTTAGTATAACCTTTGACATAGTTATCACACTGACACACCACAGATACAGGAAAAATACTCTATTCATAAAATATGCCAGTTATAATGAGTCTAAATGATGTAGTTTCTTGTAGTAAGTAAATGTCTTATTTTAGAATGCATAGAAAATGAAACATTTATTTAAATGTTTTTGAAAATTTACTTAACAGCAGCATAATAATCTGTGTTACAAATTTGTGTTCCAAACATATACTTTACTAGAACTCATTTAATTCATCTGATTGACAAGCATAAATAATCTTATAACTCTATTCTGGAAGAAATGTCGTGATATATTTTAAAGCAGTAGGTTAGCATGATTGTAAAATCTGGTTACTAAAATGTGTTTGCTGTGCATTATTTTGTATAAAGCAGACAGATTTATTCTAGGGACAGCAAGTAGGATAGTGCTCAACAAAGACACAACTCAGTGAGATCAGATATATATATATATATATATATATATATGTGTGTGTGTGTGTGTGTGTGTGTGTATGTGTGTGTGTGCGTATGTACGTGTATGTGTGTGTGTGAGTGTGATGGCTTTTTTTTTATATATATAATAATGCAAGTGTTTCTGAGAATCTGCATAACTATCCAATATGATTTATAATAATTTCTATGAATACAATATTTTACTCTATTGACAAAATGAATGTTTGTCACAAGTTTTAATAAGTTTCTCGCCAAAATGTTAAGGGAGACAATCTGGGATGTGGGCTGTCTCATGCACAGTGTCCATGAACTACTTCAAAAGCTTCAACACACAGAATTCTCACAGAGAAACTGAAAGCAGTTAGTATAACCTCTGACCTAGTTATCATACTGACACACCACAGATTCGGGAAAAATACTCTATTCATAAAATATGTCAGTTATAATGAGTTTAAATGATGTAGTTTCTTGTAGTAAGTAAATGTCTTATTTTAGAAGGCATAGCAAATGAAACATTTATTTAAATGTTTTTGAAAATCTACTTAGCAGCATAATAATCTGTGTTAAAAACTTCTGTTCCAAACATATACTTTATTATAATTCATTTAATTCATCTGATTGACAAGCATAAACAATTTTATAATTCTATTCTGGAAGAAATGTCATGTGATATATCTTAAAGCAGTAGGTTAGCATGATTGTAAAATCTGGTTACTAAAATGTGTTTGCTGTGCATTATTTTCTATAAAGCAGACAGATTTATTCTAGGGACAGCAAGTATGACAGTGCTCAACAAAGACACAACTCAGTGAGATCAGATATATATATATATATATATATATATATATATATATATATGTATATGTGTGTGTGTATGTATGTGTGTGTGTATGTATGTGTGTGTGTGTGTGTGATGGCTTTTTTTTTAATAATGCAAGTGTTTCTGAGAATTTGCATAACTATGCAATATGATTTATAATAATTTTTATGAATACAATATTTTACTTTATTGACAATAATGAGTTTAAGTAAATGCTCATATACAAACAATTCAAGATTTTTTTTGGAAGCTGTTAATAGTATTCACATGACAGAAAATAGATGCATCTTAATATATGTAATGTCTGAATCATATTAGCCAAAGTTTTTGATTTAAATGAATGTTAGAACCTAATTTTCTCTCCTCTTGATTTCTAACATCAAGATTATTTGAATGCTATTTGAATACAAGTGTTATATATTACATAGATCTATATAGTAGTATGAACAGTTTTTAAAAAAAAAGGAAAAAAAGAAAAAAAAAAAAGTTTATTTTAGTTTATATGATGCTGTTTTACCAAATGTGTAGTTTTGTCTTGATAGATAATTGAATTGAAAACTGTTAACCTCAGTTAAATATAACTAGTATTAAATTGATAAGGTGGTAGCTGAGGTACTGCTGCTTAGGGTAGGGGGTTAACTTGAGTAGTAAATACTACTCTAAGTTGGAGTTTTCAACTCCAGGCTGGATGCAAGATTTAATCCTTACATTATTTTCACTTGTTCATTGTTATATGTATATAGTTTTGACATCCACAATATATTCTGTACACTCATTGTCACTACAAACAAAATTGAATCCTATACAAAATCCCATAAGAGATTTAATAAATACAGCTATATTTAAAGGTACACCTAAAAGAGGAGATGTAACATTATTTATCTTGTTATTTGTTATTTCGATCATAAGATTCTTGAGTTTTAAAAATGCCAAATGACATCTTTAAAAGGAATTTCTTTAAACATTAATGGATTGAATAATCTGTGTAAAAGGGCAAGCCTAATAAGATACATTAATTTACACAAGGCCAATCTAGTCTTCCTGCAAGAAACCCATCTCTTGAAAAAAGATACTGATAAACTAGCCACTAATAAGTATACAGTATTGGTTAGTTCAGAGCACACTCAGAAAAAAAGAGGAGTGGCTATTTTATGGAACAAAAGTATGCCCATTCCTAAAACCATTAAGTCTTATCAGGATGACAAAGGAATGTTTTGTATGGTTACAATACAAATTAATGGGAAGACTTACACTTTAATTAATGTATATTGGATACCTGGAATTGGTATTAATACAGTGAAACATCATATTGATAAGATCATATCATTCTCTATAGGGGATATTATTTTAGCTGGTGATTTTAATTGTATACTACATGAAAGTGATACTACCACTATAAGGAAAAGAAGAATTACATCTAATGCAAAACATTTAAATGATTTTGCTAATTCTTATCATTTGAATGATATTAATAATCAGATAGATTCAAAAGCATTACCATACACCTTTTTTTCTAACAGATACAAAACTTATTCAAAAATAGATAGGGTCTTTATTTCTAACCAGATGGTAACAGATTTAATTAATTCCAAAATCATTTCATGTCCTATATCTGATCATAACTCAATTGTTTTTGAATTCATGATAAAAAATACTCATAATGTTCAGATCAAAAGGATACCAGCATACTTAGCTAAAAGACTATAAAGAATATATACTTTCAGAAGTACAACATTTTCTAGACATAAATAATACTCCTGAAGTCTCCATTGTCTATGTTTGGGATGCCTTAAAATCATATCTATATGGACAAAGTATCAGATGGTATAATAATAAAAGGAAATCTTGGGATAAGGAATTGTTAGATATTCAAAGTAAATTAGACTCTTATAAACATAATAATAAAGAAAATATTATGGACAAGAAAGTTATTGAAGAAATAAACAAACTAAATGAGAAATACAAAGAAATTTTAACTCATAAAGTTAAAATAACTTTAGAGAAATATAAGTTTTTGTCTTATTCAATAAGCCCCAAATACTTACATAGACTTAAAAATAAAACAAAAAGATTGAATAAACAAAACCATATCAAAGAAATATTTTCTCTAAGGAAAAGAAGAATGTTTCTAGTATACCAGAAATACTGGATGAATTTAGAAATCACTTTCACAAGATTAATCATAACAACATTAACATGGAACCTAAAGATAAAATAAAGGAGTTTATAACCACAAACATGAATAAAAAGCTTAATAAACAACAGATTAAACTATTGGACAAGAGTATTTCATATACAGAAGTTATTACACAAATAAATAAGCTTAAATCAAACAAAGCACCGGGTAATGATGGTATTATACCAGAGATATATAAAATCCTTTCTAAAACTACATATTCATTAATACATAAGGTTTTTATTTTGGCCCAAACTGAGTTAATAACCCCCCCATCTTGGCAATATACATTTATTTCACCAATTTTAAAACCTAATAAAGATCCAACTAGATGTTCTTCATCTCGACCCATCTCATTACTTAATGTTGATTATAAAATGTTTATGAGTATTTTTGCGGATAGATTGAAGACAATCATCCCCGGCATTATAGATATAGATCAGACGGGCTTCATTGTAAATAGAAATACTTTTGATAATATAAGAAGAACTTTAACATTAATTGATTTTGCAAATAGGAAAAAGAAAGATTTAACACTTATTAGTCTTGATATAGGTTCAGCATTTGATTCAGTAAGTTGGGACTATCTGTTTACCTTACTGAAATGCACAAACTTCTCTGATGCATTTGTAAATTTAATTGAGCATTTATACAAAGGAACACTGGCTTATATTAAGGTAGGAACATATGTTTCACAAAAAATACCCATTCTTAAAGGTACAAAGCAAGGATGTCCACTTTCTCCACTATTATTCACTTTAGTAATGGAGCCTTGGGCTAATTTGATTAGGAAAAGTACTGACATAGAGGGTTTTGAAATAGACGAAAATACAACATCAAAAATTCAACTTTTGCAGATGATGTTCTAATTACATCAGCAGGATCTAATTCTTCTATGCAGTCTTTATTTGATAAAATGATGAATTTTAAAAGTATTTCTGGTTTAATATTCAATGAAGAAAAACTAAAATACTACCTATATATACACGAAAAAATATTCTCATTAGTGATTTTACTAAATATGTACCCAATTCAGGTCAGATAACTTATTTAGGTATAATACTATCTAAAGATATTAAATCTATTATATATAATAACTATAATACCTGTTTTCTTAATATACAAAATCTTTTAATACCTGGAATAATATGTTTTTTACTATGGAGGAGAGACTTACAATTATTAAAATGATAATATTCCCCAAGATTTTATACTTAATACAATCAATAATATTTTCACCTACAAAAATAATTATCAAGAAACTGAATACACTAATGTTAAATTTCTTATGGGCACCTAATAGACCTAGGATTGCATTAAAGAAACATACTAATAGCTGGTCTCAAGGGGGTATTTCTTTTCCAGACTTTAATTTATATATTATCTCTTCTATTATAAAAGTTATTACTTTATTAATAGATCAGTCATATATCGCAAAATTGAAAGATTATTGGGAGCCAATTAGTATGCACTTCATGAAAATCTCCTTAACACATAAAAATATGATTGTAAATAACTCCATGTTGTGGTTGCTAAAGGAATTTTGTACTTCACCTATTACACCTAAACATATGGTTTGTTACCCATTAAATATTATTATTAGTTATCGTAACTTTATATTCATGCACCCTAAGTATAGGGAATGGAATTTTATTGTATTCCCTATAATGTATACTCAGGGTATGCTTATGTCATCTACTTCTGAAGGAGCTCATTTAGCTATAGATAATGATCTAAAGTACTAGTATCAGCTGATATCTGATAATAAAGTTAAACATCTAGATTTCTTAAAACAAGAATTTGATCTAAGAGAAACTTGCTGGTTAGAGGTTCAGATCTTTAGACAACATCTCATTGATAGAATAGATCTAATGTCTATAACAGTTAAAGAATCTATTCCAAAACTGATTGATTACTTGATATTAAATTTACAGCATAAAGTTTCTGATAAAGGTAAACTTTCATATATACATAAAATTATCAGACAAGAAACTTTTTACAGTGTAGATTCATACTGGAATTATTTCACCTCTATTAATGGGGACCCACCAACTCAACAAGATAAACAATATATATTGGAATCTGCTTATAGAACTACATCTTCCATTGTCTGGAGACTTTATACATGGAAATTTTTACACAGATCTATTATACACCTTTGATGATGAATAAAATAAATAATAAAGATAATCTATGTAAGAGATGTAATGTAGAAATTAATGCTGACTGGGCTCATATGTTTTATGACTGTATGAAGTTGAAAGAATACTGGAAGTCAATTAATGAATTTTTGCAGGCTCTTTTACAGATAATTTCATTATTTCTAAGTCTCTTATATTATTCAACACACCTGTACCTCAATGTGTTAAAAAGATTAAGCTTCCCTTGTTATGGTCTATCCTAGCAGTGGCCAGGAAAATAATAACTAGAAATTGGATTTCAGATACACCTCCTTCGTTCAATGAATTTAAAAATGTTATGAATATAATGTGCCATATGGAAATAAGTACAATTAGAATGAGAACATCTAGAAAAACATCATATTATATTGTATGGGATAATTTACAAAATTTGTTAAAAAAATTCTAATTTCAATAGCACGGTATTTTAGTTTAATTAATTGATCTGTTTGTAGTGGATGTCTTTGTAAATACTTTAGTTGTTTTGTTGAATATTATAATAATACCTATTTTTAATTACTTGTATAAAATTGTTATGATATTTCTCTTATATGTTAAAACAATAAACCTGTTTTGAAAAAAAAGAAAGAAATACAAGGTTTTATTTTACCTTATCACAGAATTTTTAAATATCCAACAAAAATATTTAAATTAAAAGTACATTCAATTAAATGGAAGAATACAATGTCAGTATCAAAAACAAAAATGCAAACATATCAGTCTTCTGTGGTCTCTGTAATAAGAAAATCTTTTCCTGCTTTCCTTACCTTGAAAAGCCTAATCCCAGCCACTCCAAAATCAAAAGCAGTACAGCAGATAATCACTTTGCACTCATACTGAGAAATACAAGGTGTGGCTTCTGCAATAATATAGAACTTTTAAAACCCCAAGAAATGCATTTTAATTAAAACGATGTAGTAAAGCAAGAATTTAAATAAATAAATAAATAAATGCAAGTTTAAACATATACATATAACATATAAATAAAAAAGGGGATACTCACTCAACTATCTTTCCTGTCATCTATGAGAAGAAAACCCTGCCTGTTTTATTTTTATTCAGTGAACAAAAGTCTTTTCCCAGCACCTGCCACTGTACACATTGAGCACAAAAGAAATAAATTTGACATTATACTTTTGCCCTAACTTAGAACATTGCTAACTGAAAGGAAAATCATTAATTTAAATTAATAATAAACATATAAGGGGAAAAAGAAGAAAATAATGTAAGAATACAAAAAAAAAAAAATACTAGAAATATTCAGACATCAGATTCATCTGGCATATGTTACAAGTAAACCTTGAGCTTTTTCTTACTTTAAATTAAAATGGTAGTTCCAAGCTCCACCCACACTGCAGAAGCATTTTGTACTTTCGGACTCACAGCAAAAAACAATAGGCTTGCTATATTTGATTAATTTTTTATTATTACATAGCATGTTACAATTGTTTACAATTGTTATCAGTTGTTTGTGTTTATTTCCAGTCATTCATAGGTTGGTCAAGCCACATCATGTGATTATTCTTAATTCTTTAAAAGGAACCTAGTTAGGGTTTCCCAAGTTCTGACATTTCTAAATTAAATTAAAGATGAAAAGCACAAAACTAATGTTCATGTGCTTGGTCTTCCTGTTATTTAAGTGGCATTCTGATCTTTTGGTTGGTGTTATTTTGGGTCACTCATTCATTCTATCCAGTTTTGGCTTTAGTTTTTTCTTTTTTTTGGTTTGTTGGTGGTTTGTTTATAGCATGGAAGACAGGCAGAATTCTGTTCTCATTTAGTTGCCCTTGGACAGTTTGGATCTTAACCTTATGGTTTATTCCATTCCAGAGAACTTTTTGACATTTGTACAGTCTGTCTCTGATTGTTTTAGTTAAAACAAAAACAGTTCTTCAGTGTATGGTAAAAGCTATGCCTACCAATATTAACCGTGATTTGAATTCAAACATGGTAGTGATGTAACATTAGTCACAGATCAATCTTCTGTTCTTCATAGTGGAATTGACTGGCTTTTTCAACTACCATTAATTCATTCAGCAATGTTAACATTTGAGTTGGTACAGTATTACCAACAGCTGGTGATGAGGCTTTTATTAAGGTTTCTAAATCAAACCTTTATGACTTGGAAACCAAACTGTTGAAACTTAAACCTGTCAAGCATGAAGTTTTTATTTGGAACACTGCATTTATTTAAGGCATGTTCCTAAGGGTTTATGTCTGTATAAATTTCCCAATGGCATCAATAAGGAAAACAAGATTTACAGTGGTCTTGTGGACTTATTTAATAATACTGACTTAGCAGTTTTGAAGCTTTTGATGGGTCATTACAAACTGAAAATTGGTCTTTTTAAAAAATTAGATTAAAAGTCTTGACATTAGTATTATAAATAATTAATGTTTTCATCATTGTCATCAGTTGTGTGATATATAGTGCTTAAATTGGAGAGTCATGTAGTTACCATTATAAATAAAAAAATAAATAAAATGTTAAGGGATGCTTGAAGCTATAAAAACAATACTACCTGTTAGCTCAGGTATCATTTAAATGTACAAAAATATAGTGTTATATTTGCATATGTCTAGAAATGCAGCCTGTGCAGGCTTCACAGTTTACATACTGTTTCAGTGAATGCACTTTCAATCAGTAAAAATAACCTTCAGTCAGGAATACTGATAAGAACAGAAAATGCTTTACATTTGAATACAAACACATGTTGTTTGTATGCTACAAGGCTTGGGAACCAAGGCTAAGGAGGTATGTAGAACTTTATAGGATTTGGGTATTATTAGGAAATACTTCAGAAAGACTGATATGCAGATAATCATGGCATTGCAGTCCTCAGAAGGCAATACAGACACTCAGATATGAGTGCAGAAGTCATGTCAAATATCCAGCATTTTAGAATATTAATTATACTATTCAAGATTAAAGAAATATAAAGAATATGAATGCAGAGGACTATTTCAGTTTATCAGCCCTGTTATTGGAAACAGTCTTCAGATATTGTTGACATCTACCATCACTGTGCATAATAAAGCACTCTTAACTGAATTATAGTATGTGCAGACTTTATTGTGAAAGGTACAGGAAGAGTTGGTCTATAAAGGAGAAACTGGCACCTGTTCAGCACAGTTTTGGGTAAGTAACAGATAAAGACATTTGTTCCAGTCTTGTTCTAGTTTATTCCAGTTGTTTCCAGTTAATTCCAATATCTTACAGTCATATCAGTTTTTTCAATGGTGAGCCACCATTGATGGTGTGTGTGTGTGTGTGTGTGTGGGGGGGTGCAGGCAACAGTTAAAGTAAGTGCCAAAACCCCATGGCAACTTTATCACCAGTCTGACTACATCTATTCTACAGAACAAACTACAGATCACCAGTATCCACTTGAAACACTACATCTCAAAGAACTTCAGACTCTCCAAAATACCAGTGTAAAAGGCATTATCCAGTTAACATCAATGCACTTCATTATCTCCAAAGTAGATGGCAGACTTTCAAGTTTCCAGTGTGACGTCACACAACCAAGAAACAAGAAAACATTTAAGAAAGCTGTTAAGTTGCCAGAACACATTCTTGAAGCAACTTCAAATCATAAAGTTGGGTGAGGATTCATTTTTGTTATGCATTTTCTAGCTAGGTCAGACAGTAAATCTCAGAAAAGTTTAAATACATCAGTAAATGTGAATTGTATACATATATCAAACAGTATATCTACTGTAAAGGCACCAGTAAATGTGTGGTTTAAAGTTAAAAACTGGGTAAAGCAATCTATAAAACTGTGTTCCAGAAACATTATTTTACATTTCAAAGCTTTTGGTACATACTGTTAAATCTTTCTAAGATACAAAAGGGTGAAATCACAGAAGCACACTGCAACAGATACAATGTCTCATAATTCACAGACAGCTTTTTATCAATATGATTTCAGACTTAAATAACACAAATTATTGTTTGCAGTCTTCAGAAATCAGTGTAAATGATACAGCACATGTAGTTCAAAAATACAGTTAAGTCCAGTATTGCAGATAGAGACAGCAACACAGTCAGTGTAAGTAACATACTGATTTTCTGACCAAACAGAAAGCAAACATTTGTAATGTCTCAAGTTCACATTATTTAAAATACAGATGTTCAGAATGTAATAAATTCTAGTTTATTGTTTTCAGAAGCCAGTGCAAATATTGCACTGAAGGGGGATAAGAGGGATGAGAGTGCAGATTTTGATCAGTTTTCTAAAGTAAACAGCATAAATGATATACAGACTTCAGTTAAAAGTAAAGAATAATTGCATAACATAACACAAATCAATGTTGTTGCTAGTTCTATAAAAAATAATTTTCAGCTTATCTATAAAGGGTGTGGCAGTCCAGCACCAAACCGGATTATTTATCTGCCATTGTTTAAAGTTGAAAGCAATGACAATATTTCATTGTTTACAGACAAATAACAAAAAGGCAAGCTAGCTGTTGACACTCCACACTGTAAGAGCTTTTGTTGAAGCAAATGCCCCAACTTCTTCAGACAACTCAGCATAACACAATACATTTAATATATATTACAATCAATTCATTAAGACCAATTAGTTAATAAAAACCAATTAAAATAGTATGAATTTACCAATTAGTTAATAAAAAATTAAAACAGTATGAATTTAAAGGTACATGATCTAAAAAATAACTACATAAAAATTGACCAACTTTTAAATATTACATATAAAAACATTTTCACTTGTCACATAATATATCATTTCACTTCATCTTTATAAAACCACCAGACACTAAAAATGAATATGTGCTCATAATGAATACTAAATAGATATATACTCATAATAAATACTGAATTGATAAATAAATAAGTAATAATAAGGTTTTTATATAAATTTAGTTATATTGTGGCATTTAAATGACTTGTAAAATTTCCTGTTTTTTTACATCTCTTTCATAAATCAAACCTTTTAGGATGTGCCCACTTACATTACATTTCATGTAGTTTACTTATTTATTTATTTATTTATCAATTCAGTATTTATTATGAGTATATATCTATTTAGTATTCATTATGAGCACATATTATTTTTTAATGTCTGGTGGTTTTATAAAGATGAAGTGAAATTATATATTATGACAAAACCACAGTGACAAGTGAAAATGTTTTTATATGTAATATTTAAAAGTTGGCCAATTTTTATGTAGTTATTTTTTAGGTCATGTACCTTTAAATTCATACTGTTTTAATTGTTTTTTATTAACTAATTGGTCTTAATGAATTGATTGTAATATATATTAAATGTATTGTGTTATGTTGAGTTGTCTGAAGAAGTTGGGGCATTTGCTTCAACAAAAGCGCTTACAATTAAAGTGTGGAGTATCAACAACCAGCTTGCCTTTTTGTTATTTTACCAGTTTGTTGAAGTGTATTGTTTACAGAAAAGAAATATGGAATAATGTAATGATTAATACAGACACATCAATTTCATTTACAAATACATCTCTGTTAGAAGACACTAGTGCATTTTTTTCAGGATTAAAAGGAAAATGATTACAGCAATATTAGTTCTAAGTGTAACAGCTCCTTACTAGGGATGGACATGTCATCAGAGTTACATTTTGTTTTAGACTTTGGTAACAAGATTTTATGTAAAGATAAAAATGATAAAGTATGTACAGTAGTGCACACAGATGACACTTGTAAGAATTTGTATGCAGCAGATTGTGCAAGTATATAGAATTTGAAGAAATGGTTACAACAGGAATTCCAGTTTTGTTGCCACAGCTGAAGTGCAGGGAATCAAGTTACTGCATTTTCAGAAACATTATGTTTTTCTCAGAAAGACATATTAGGGGTGGCCAGTAAGAAAAAAATGTAACAGTATGCATTTACCATTCTGAAAGCACATGTTATGTAGGGTATACCAGAAATGTCAGTCAAGTTAATTTGCAGAATAAAGGGTTTACAGTTACAGCTCTGGCAAATGATTTTTTTGTGTTATTGTTTTGTTTAGTAGACATTGTGAAGACCTTTGAATTGTGGTAGTAAAGTGTTGTGATGCATAAATAATATCTTGATATGTTTTGTTAGTTTACAGAATGTAAATTTTAAAGTCAATTCTACATTTTAAAAGTGAAAGTACATTCAAAAGTTTGGATTCCATGCAAGAAAAGAGTGCATCATAAATATTATATGTCATTAAAGCCACAGGTTCAACTTTCATGTTATACTTGTATAAACGACAGACAAGTAAAGTTACAGAATCAAATCAGTTCAGCTCTAGTAATAAATGTGTATGCTCTATAAAGAAACTTTGTGCACTTTTATGAAGGACAGACAAGTAAAGTTCCAGAATCAAATCAGTTCAACTCTAGCAGTAAATGTGTATATGTAAATGGTTCAAGATTGTATATATTTTATGCAGAAATTGCAGTTTAAGAAGCACAGCAGAGGCAGAGACTTATGAAATTGAGTTAGATTACAGGCCAGCTCAGTGAGCTAAATTAAAGACAGTACTACATGCCATAAAACAGTATGGTAATGATCAGTTTAGTTTTATTAATGACAGTTTTACACAGTAACAGTTCTTACTGTTTATCCAAGAAAATTGCAGATACTACTGATACATCTTTGCAGCATCCAGTAGTACTGAAAGAATTAAATGATGTCAGCAAAAGGAATAGCTATTTTAAGACAGTGGGTGGAGACATGCACACAGAAGAGTAAAGTACTACCCGAGGGTCACAAAGTAAATGTAGGAATTTCAAAAGTTAAGATTAATTTTGTAGAGGTGCAGAAATGCAAAAAATGTTAAAATATTAATACAGTGTCAGATTACTACTTAAGTTTCATTTGAGGTTATGACAGGGAAACAATGCCACTGTGGTTTCTGATTTAATTAATAATGAAGTTCCAACTTTTCCAGTTCACGATAGTCCATTGTCAGTTTGCTTACAGACTTCTAAAATTTTATTAGCTGCATATGTTTATTTCATGCAGAAAAATGTAAATAAAGTAAGGGCAATAAACCGTGCTATCAGTTTATAACTGTTAAAGCTGCAAATGTTATTTTAATGACCTGATAATGCTTGTTTTGTGCTTTACAGATATTGCTACAAAAGACAATAATTTCCAGGCTGATTTTCCAGAATGCATGTTCAAATACAGTCAAGAATATATTACATCAGCCATCTAGCCTTGCACAAAAAAATGGAAAAGAGGAGGTTTGGAAGGCCTAAGTGTACAATCAAAGGGCTCTAGGGAGGCTCTTCCACTACCTTAGCAATAACTGGGACAAAGCAGAATAAGGGCTAAACTTTGCAAGAACTGTGGCGCACAACTCAAGTATCTAAAATGTGTACATAGCTAATGTGCATTTCGTCAATGTTTGTTTAAATGTGTTTCAGTTATTTAAATTTTTAAAGTTAAAATGTATATACTTTCAGACAACTGTATAACCGTATTAATTTTCAGTTTAAATGCATCTCAGTTATCTAAACAAAAGTATTATTTAAAGTTAAAAATGTGTGTACAGCAAATGTGAATTTATTCAATGTTTGTTTAAATGTGTTGTAGTTATCTAAATTCTTTGAAGTTAAAATGCATACACAACATATGTGCATTTATGCAGATTAGTGCTAAACAAGTGTATAACTACTAGTTTTCAATTTATGTCTTTATCTGTGTTTTGATAATACTGACAGAAAAAAGATATTCCTCTACTAATAGTTTAGTCTCCAGAATATAACATTACCAGATTTAAGCATATGTTTTTATCTGTGTTCAGGTAATACTGGCAGAAAATGTATTCCTTTAGTATTAGTTGATTTAGTTTCTGGAATACAGCATTTAATACAGTAGAACAATGTTTTTTATACCACTGCCTCCTCCTAAATCTTAAAAAAACTAAACTTTTACTTTTCACACCAACCCAAAAATCCACACCAATAAATTTCACACTAGTATCTAATAATGGCACTATCATATCTCCCACTCAATCACTAAACTTTTAGGAATAACAATAGATAACAACCTTAGCTTTGATACTCATATAAACAGTACTAGCAAAACAGTCAACAAGAAATTGGGGTCCCTCTATAGAATCAAACCCTTTCTTACACCAGTAGCCAGGACCGCCATAGCCAGAACTCACCTAATATTCGCCCTACTCTATGCTTCACCTATATTCACTAATCTTTCTAAAAACAACCTCAACAAACTGACTATCTCCAATAATAATATTGCTAGATTTGCCACTGGCTCTCCTTTTAGAACTCATCACTGTCTTAATCTTAAGCAACTAGGATGGCTAGAGTTTCAAAACCAGCTGCAATTTCACCAGCTTGTCATATCACATAGGACCCTGTATCAACCCAACAACACTCCAATAGTCTGTTGCCTCATTACCCCATATAACAATCTTAAACACGCTCCTCAAACAAACTCCTTATCAACACCAGCAGATCTAACAACTTAGCAGGAGACTCTCTGTTCTTTAATACTGTTGGTAAGCACTGGAATCTTCTTCCCACTGAACTCATATCTCAGTCTTCATTGACACTTTTTAAACAGAATCTAAGACTATTTCTCAGTACTCATTGGTTATGCCCCTGTACTAACCCTGACTAACTTTCTCTCCATACACTAGTTTTATTACTCTTTATTTTTATTGACCTAGTTTTAATCAACCAAAGACCATGTTATTGCAATTTAAAATATGTATATATGTATATAGTAACATCTCTTGCACATTAGCTTATACTGTCTTGTGTTATGCTCACTACGAGTATTGTATTTTGCTAACAACAGCTGTTATATACTTTGACTATTGTTACTTTCTATACTGTCTTTATGTAAGTGTCTTGGAGCTTTTCTCCCTGGGCCTCTACTAAAAATGGACATGTATCCAGTTAGACTAGCCCGGTCAACAAATGTAAAATAAAATAAATAAATAAAATAAAATAAATTGATATACAGTTATTTTAGATGTTCAGTATAACTATATATCACTTTAATGTAAATTTTAGTCAAGGTTCACAATAAAATGCATTCAGTAAAGTACATTTCAAATTTCAGAATATAATGTTATTACTCAGTTATACAGTTCTAACAGCATTATGCAAACTTCAGTCAAATTTCAGAATATGACATTCATAGTTAGTTATGAGTTCAATATAGTACATTTCAGTCAGATTTCAGAATATAACATTCATACTTAGCTATACATTTCTAACTGCATTACTAGATGGTTCACAACATGCAGTTACATCACACTTCACATTATTCAGTTATTAGGTTTAAGGGAAAAGGGACAGAATTATTTGCAACAGGCTTATTAAGATAAGTTATATATAGTTTAATATACTCAAGGCATAACAGGTCAAACTTAATTTGTTAATTAATTTACAGAATACAGTGCATCTTACATAATAATTATTGTACATTAGACAGGAAGTTAAAAGGACACTGACAGGGTATGCAAAGGTATACATCTGAAATACAGAAAGTATAGGTTTTAGTAAAGGTACTTCCACTATTATAGCACACAGGTATTTACATCTGTTACAACACATAGAAATTAAAAAGGTAAATAGACAGTTTTAACACATTAAAGAATTGCCTAGTTATGATTAAATCATAAACTTAGGAGACTTCAATCCAAGCAGACCATAAATGCTCAAGTGACACCTGGTGGGCAAAATTAAAATTGCAGGTTTATTTACCAGATAAAGAAAACTTATTTTATATGAATTCTAGTGATCATTATAGTATCTTTTGCAGACCATATTAATAGATGTATAAAGTAATTACAGAAATAACTACAGAAAGACATACCTTTGTGTGTTCAGGTGTCTCTGCAAGAGTTTTAAATCAGGTATCATTTACATGTACAAAATAAAGTATTCTCTTTGCATAAGTCTAGAAATGCAGCCATATTAAAGCAGACTTCACAGTTTGCAACAGTTTCAGTGAATGCACTTTCAATCAGTGAAAATAACCTTCAGTCAAGAATAGTGATAAGAACAGAATGTGCTGTATATATGAGCAGACACATCTTGTTTGTATGCTACAAGGTTTGGGAACCAAGGCTAAAGGGGCATTCAGAACTTTACAGTGTTTTGGTATTTTGGTATCGTTATGAAATACTTCAATGAGTCTGATATACAGATAGTTATGGCAGTGCAGTCCCAAGAAGGCAGTACAGACACTTGGATATGAGTGCAGAAGTCAGGTAAAATATCCAGCATTTCAGAATAGTAATTGTACTATTCAGGAGGAAAGGAATTTAAAGAATATGATTGCAGAGGTGCATTTCAGTTTATCAAAGGAATATGAGTATGAATGTAGAGGACTGTTTCAGTTTATCACCACTGTTATTAGAGATAGTATTAGGATATTGTTGACATCTACCTTCACTGTACATAATAAAGCATTCTTAACCAACTTGCAGTGTGTGCAGACTTTATTGTGAACTGTACAAGAAGATTTGGCCCATAAAGGAAAGAATGCCACCTGTTCAGCACAGTTCTGGGTAATTAATAGATAAATATATTAATTTCAGTCTCATTCCAGCTTCTTCCATTTGTTTCCAGTTAATTCCAGTATCTTACAGTCATATAATTTTTTTCACTACATACTTTATCTAACACTCTTCAAGTTGATAACATTAATAGAAGGCTATTAGTCAACAGCAATGATGATGAGGTAACTTCCAAAGTGATAATGGACAATATTACAGCTATGGATGATTTTCCCCCATTTCCACATATGGTGGAGAGATTAGCAAATTCAAAACAAAAGTCTGTATGTGATTGTGTTATGAACAATTGAGACAACTATTTCATCAACAATTTGTCAACCCTTTCTGCTCCCTTTCCTTCTGGAAAGCAACAAAGGAATCTAAGGATATAATTGGTACCCAAGGACAGATGCAAGAACAACAGTTGGTGCAAAGGGAAGAGGACTTGATTACATTTAGCCATATTTACAATTTAAGTTATTTTATTTTAAACAAGGATCATTGTGCAGTTTTAAGTAAAGGTTTTTCTTTCATTCTGGCACCTAGAGTAAATTTGATTTAGGTTTTGACTGATTTTAAATTATTTTTTAGAAAGCTGAATTTTCAATGCATTTTATATGATGCAAGGCAATTTACTCAAGGTGCTGGTGTTCGTAAGAGAAACACCTATAATCCTGTGTTGCACAACACTTTTACTGTGTTTCAAGATACACGTGAGACAGATTTTAGAAAGTTATTAACTTCTAAGTCTACTTTTAAGATAGTTAATCTAACAACAGATGAAAAGCAAGCATTAATTGAGCTGCAAAAGAATAATGATGCGAGAATATTGAAAGTCAGTAAAGGTAATGGCATTATTTTAATGGATGCTGATTCTGACAATCGTATGCTTCAATTTTTGTCAGTCAAGACTTGTTATAATGAAGTTAGTGAACATTTTATATTTGGACACTTAAGAAAAGTTGACAACTGTTTATGGATTCACTGAGTCAACATTACATACATTATTTGAATTTGTATAGAATGATTTTTTGAAAAGTAGGTAAAATCCTTGGTATCCCAAAAATTCACAAAAATAGTGCACAGCCATAGTTTAGACCCCTTGTAGCTGCACACTGCAGCAAAACTGAATATTTAGCAGTTTACCTTGACACCATCTTAAATCCTGTTCAAAAGTTTCAATGCTACTTATAAGATTCTTGGCTTTGTTTGATCTTTTGAGGTATTATGAGTTTAAAGATACAGAAACAATGTTGGTTACCATAGATGTTGTTAACCTTTATACGTCCATCACACAAGATACAGGTATTGAATATACTAGATTAAATCTGAATTATTTCACTGAGTTCAAAATGCTTAATATTAACTCTATTTGAAAATTACTGAGTTTAGTTTTAGATAATAACTTTTTTATGTTTTTAGATAAATTTTACCACCATCTCAAGGGTGTGGCCCACAGTGCAAGAGTGGCACTGTTTTTTTGCAAATTTGGTTAAGGGGCTGGTGAGAGCATCAGTTCCTTATTATACATCTATTATTTAAGCTTGCCCGATTTTATAAGAGATACATAAATGATATGATTGTGTATGGAATAGTTCAAAATAAAATATAAATTTGTTGTTAGATGATCGTAATAAAAGTGCCAATTTTTTACCTTTACTTTAGGTGATAATAGTAAGTTGATCTGCTTTTCAGATCTGTGGATCACTATGGATGTTAATGGTAAGCAATTTCATAGCAACATCTACAGAAAGAACACATTTGTTAGAACAGCCAACACTCTTCTCATATG
The DNA here is from genome assembly GCF_019279795.1 of Protopterus annectens. NCBI lineage: Eukaryota > Metazoa > Chordata > Ceratodontiformes > Protopteridae > Protopterus > Protopterus annectens. The sequence goes on along the minus strand of NC_056749.1, from coordinate 707,302,259 downwards.
AAGTGGAATGTTGTGAGAGTGCAGTTTATTAGACTTAGTTATCTGGTTAGTGATGACACTCATAACCTCTCAACTGTCCAGATTTTCACAAAATGTCCAGATGTTTGCCTCATATTTTGGTCTGCTACTCATAAAATGTGTGGTTTTCTGTATTTTTGTAGCAAATCAGTGAGGACCGAATTCACTAAATAATGGCTCATCATCTCAGTTTCACACTTCATATCCTTCAGAAAATCTATGGTAACACAAGGCCTTTTATTCTAGTAACTTTCTAAGTTCATAAGAGCAATAATTAAAATGCATTCATATTTTTGGGGCTTTTGCCCCCCCCATTATTTTTGACTTTGTCCAGATTTTTTGTGCTAAGAGGTTGAAAGGTATGATGCTATTGACTTTATTCATCAGCTGTTTTTAATTGAAAGAAATGTTTTCTTTTAGACGGTAACTTGCTGACAGATTGGATAAGATTGTGAATGAAGTTGTTATAAATAGATGGACAAACTTCCAGCCAATTTTAACTGGCGGTAATGCCTTTAAAATGTTTCAGGAAAGTAAACTTGTCATGAATTTTATTAATTCTTTTGCAGCACCTATAAGGCTTGCTATGATTAGAATAAAAAATATTCTTGTTGATAGTTGAAGATTATCACCGGTAACCTGAATTTGGCAAGAGTAGTAGGTGGTTGTTAGGTTTAAGGGCTGATAAACTATAAAAAATCCCCAATAAAAGAAGAGCAAAAATGAAGAAAGCAATCTGAGAATGCTAAGTGCATGATAAAAAAAAACACAGGAATGCCCATAAATAGGCCTTTTTTCATCTCTTCTGACATTTCGTATGCAATTAATCCCTTTGACCTCACCAAAAATTCCTAAACACACTGGAAAATATTAGGGTACAACCTAATACCCTTATACTGGGAGACTTTAACTACCCCTCCATTAACTGGGAAAATTCTCATGTACCAACACACTTGCTCAATGTTTTCTAAAATTCATTAATTTCAGTGCCCTGGACCAACTCATTCTTAACCCCACCAGGGGAAGAAACATCTTTGACCTGGTCATTACTAACATGGGTGACCATTGCTCTACACCGGTAATCAACTCCTCCCTGGTCAGATGGTCAACTCCTCCCTGGTCAGATCTGACCACAAGCTAATCACCATGGATATCCACATCCCACCCTCATCCCCCCTAAAAGAAACCACTATAAAAAACTTCTCCAAAGCCAATTTTGGGCTTCTAAAAACAGAGATGGCTAACTTCACGACACCCATGTAAATGGAAAATAGGTGCATGACTGCTGAATCATACACCAATGCACTGAATGAACACATACACAAGTGCATGGAACAGGCCATACCAAACTGAACCAAGATGTTCTCCTCCAAAAAAGGAGCCAATCTGGTGGTCCCCCACCATAAACAAACTACAACAGAAGGAAAAAACTGTTGCAGAAAAGGGTGAATTCCCCAGACTGGAAAAACTCCCTTGTTAGCCTCAGCAAATATCTGAGATCCATCATCAGATTCTCTAAAGCTAGCTATGAAAACAAAATTGCTGCCTATTCTAAAGACAACCACAAGGCATTCTATAGTTATGTCAAGAATCTACACGGCAATACTCAGATCTGCTCTGAGTTACAGCACAATGGCAATACATATACAGAACCAACTGATATTGCCAACATATTGGCCGACAGGTTCAGTGCGAACTTTACCCCCTTTCACCCCCTAAAGGGCCTATCACAATACCTGAGGAATGCCAAATCCTTATTATCACAGCTACACAGGTAAAAAATGCACTGTCCAAAGCCAGGAATACAGCTTCCATGGGACCTGATAATATCCCTGGTTGTCTTCTACATGAATTACAAAGTGAACTGGCACCACACCTGAGTACCCTGTTCAATCACAGCCTCATTTCAGACTTTGGTCCTACCGAATGGCACACTGCTATGGTCATCCCATACACAAAGGGGGAGCAACTACAGACCCTGGGAACTACCTCCCCATTAGTCTGATGAGTCTGATATGTAAGGCTATGGAGCACCTCATCATGGACCTTATAAATAAGGACATAGGAAATCTTCAAACTCTGGACCCCGTGCAGTTTGGGTTTGTGAAAGGTAGATCATGCCTGCTCAGCCTGATAGACTTCTTCAAGACTATCACCAGAGCTGTGGATGAGGGTAAGGTAGTTCACACAGCCTACCTAGATCTTGCCAAGGCCATCGACATCATCCCTCACTCAGGAATCATAAACTAAACTAAGCATAAACTCCTATGTGATAAGATGGGTTGCCAACTGGCTCACTGATATAACCCACACTGTGAAAGTAGCGGACTCCAAATCTGACTACCGACCAGTTACAAGTGGTGTCTCACAGGGATCGGTCCTAGGTCCTCTGCTGTTAGGCAGCTACTTCTCTGAAGTTCAGTCCAACATAAAGGGACTCTGGCTGACCAAGTATGCAGATGATTGCAAACTGGGAGCCATTATTGGTTCTCCAACTGATGCAGACATTCTACAAAAATGCCTCACTGACACCAATGAATGGTGCTAGAACCATGGCCTTAAGCTCAATGCCAAAAAGTGCATTGTCATTACCTTTGGGAAAAATTCAGTGCCCATGAACTACCACATAGGCAGTAGTCCACTAAACACCGAAGGTGTGATAAGAGAGCTGGGGACACAGATAGACAGCAACCTCTTATTTGATAACCACATTGCAACTGTTGTCAGAAAGTCCTTCTATGTGGCACATCTCATTACAAAAGGTTTCTCATCCAGGAAGAAAGAGGTCATAATCCATCTCTACTCATCCCTCATTAGACCTATTATAGAATATAATGCCCCATTTGATATGTACCTCACTAGACACCTACAACAACTGGAAAGGCCACAAAAATACCTCACTAAGAGGATCTTGGGCCTTAGACACACACCCTATATGGACAGACTAAAAAAACTCCAGCTATACTCTGTCACTTATCCCTACTTAGAGGCAATTTCTGCTTGACCTACAAAGCCATGTCTGACCCAGAGCTGCTAGATATGCTACACCTAAAGAAATTCCAATCCCTCCATGCCACATGCTCCAGGGACCTAAACCTCATTACCACAATAAAGAGAACATGCTGGAAGGACAGGTTCCTAACCCAAAGACTTCCCATACTCTGGAACAATCTTCCCATTCATGTCAAGCAGAGCACTTCACTGGCCCTCTTTAAGAGAAATCTTGACGAGTGGATGGGCAATAGGAAGTCCACCCCGGGGATCACTTCAGTGGCCTTGCTTGACAGGGGCACTGGGAACTAACTTTGGGTGGCATAATGCCAGGGAATCTTCTTGGGCTAGGCTTATATAGGCTCCAGGGCCATTAGCATAGCACACAACTATGAACCTAAAGGAATGAAATATTTTTCATTCGGCCAAAATCTACAACTTTTAAAACTCAGAGAATAATCTTTAGATTAACTCATTAACTTATTAACAAACTGGGAGATCAGAAATGTGGTCTATTATCTTTCTTGCTATGAACAGTGGTACATACTCATCTTTCTTTTAGAAAATAATTTTCTAAAACCATACAGGAAACAAACATTCATATCTGTTGAACTATAACAACCATGCAAAAAGTTTAAACATGAAAATTGTTCTCCATACACTGATTTTCCCAGCCATCATAGTACTGACATTGCAACACATAATACTGATTTTATGACTGGCAATAAGTCCAGATGTCCTGCATTTTTTATATATTTTTAAAACAGAGCAATATCACAGTAGACAAATTAGCTAGATATCTATCTGGATATCACCTTCATATTAGACTTACAGTGCAATGTGCCATGCTTCCATAGTGACAGAAATTTGAAAAGTATGATATTCCTCTTAATCTGGCTCATCATTAAAGTTGTTATGTCTCTGTAGATATTCTACATGGATGTAATGTACCTGTAGCCAGTTTGTCCATACTGATGGCAGTTTTCTTTTGATACTTCATTTATAATGCTTTGCATATAGTACAATGTGCTTACAAACCATGGGAACGTGATGATGTGCCATATTTCCTAAAGTACAATATCGAAAAAAATTTGTATATCTTCAGTTCTGTTATCTAAAACACTGTTGGCTGATGTACTTATTTCTCCCACATGTTGTTGACTGAGACATGAGATCATACGAAGTTAAAAAAAAAAACTGCTAGCGAGTAATGCCCCAAAATAATACAAATGCAGACAATTTAATTAAACATTTCCATTAGCAGCATTTAATATCTTCATATTCATGAGGCACATAGTCATAGATGTTATGTGCTGTTACATTACCTACCCTTATCCCTAACATAATGCCAGACGCTATCATTATCTGTCAGTTGGCAAAATATTAATGGCATACATTCAGAGCAGACACCCAGCCCTTCAAACTAATACAGAATTCTAACAGAAGTGTTTGTGGACATTTTATTCATGTGATTATGTTACTGAGCTGCACTTTGCTAAAAGTATGCTCATGATTATTTAATGTCTAAAGGTAATGCACACTAAAATACAGTTTATGTGCCACCGTGTTTTATTCACGCCACACCAATATGAAAACAATGACTGCCTAAACATGAGTTGGAAGAGAAGACTTGTTTTAATTTAACACATCCAACTGTGCAAACAGCTTGACTGGCTAACTGGGAGGTGACACATTGCCGCACTAAGTAACATTGTTGCCTCACAGCCAGAGGTTCTCCAGTTTGATTTTTGCCTGGTGTGCCTTTAATGTGCAGAGTTTGTATGTCCTCCTGTGTTTATATGGGTTTTCCATGGGTATTGCAGTCTCTTTCCACATCCCAAAGTAATGCTGTTGGTGAATTGGCAAATCCAAATTGTCCCTTGGTATATGTGCAGTGCCTGTGTGATGTGAAGGAAAAGGCTTGACAATCTATTGGCTACAAAAGGATACAAGGAAGCTTGAGATGTATCTTCAGAGGAAACTGCCCACCACTTTGCTTATATGGAATCACCCAGTTGTAAGGATTAAAAACATCCAATTTCATGGGGTGGTTGGATCAAGCCAGAGATATATTTTATTTCTAACCTATGGTATTGCCTGGACATCACTTGTACATCTAACTCCTAAAAAATAGGTTAACTTTTGGTTGTTCAGGGTACCTCTAAAGCAGTACCAGTTATGAAAAACAGAGATTTTATTTTTAGATTGGGACTGTGGTAGCCATGCTTCTAACGTTTCTGTTTTTGGAAATTTGAAAATGTGTATGACATCTCACAATTAAATCTGCTGCATTGGAAACTGTCCTGATGGAGACCCAGTGTTTTGAATATGGTTCTATAGTCAGAATTATGGAAAATGTTCACATTTAAGTTAAAGTAATTGTCTTGACAGATATCTCAAAGATTAGGTAGACAGTTTTGAATGAAAGCTAGCTTAATTGAAATGAATAGTTAAGAGTTAGAGCATTTGCCTTTTCAAGGAAGTGGCAGCAAGCAAGTGTGTTACAAGATACTAGCATAAGAGCACTTGTAGAAAACCCTATTGTGTGACTTTAACAGGTTCTAGTTCTGGGAGAATTATCAGGTATCTAGCAATGACTTGAGCCAATGTATAGATGCAGAGGATGATGTAGGAACTGGGGATTATTTCAGTGACTCCATTCTCTTGATTATGTTCATGCTCTGGAAAGGATAATGGACAGGAAGGACACTACTTTGTTAAGAACTTATGCCCATCTGGACAAGGCTGTGGAAATGGAGACAAGAAACTTCTAGAAAATAATACTTTTCTTCAACAACCAAGCAGTGGTTTCTGTAATGTCCAAGAAAATATCTTGTTCATTTTTAGTCTAATCCATTGAAAGGTATTTTGTTTTGTTGTGATTAAAACTGAGTATATCATTGTAGCTAGGCATGGTCCTGGCAAGAATAATATTTTCCTGACAGCTTATCTGATTAGTCAATAAGAAGACAGAGAGTTTTGGCTACAGAAGTGAAGCGGCATCAGACTCTCATTCCACATGCAAAGAAGAATGTCCTGATGGAGAGATGAAAAGTCAGCAAGCAAAGGAGCGTAGTAGTGCTGAAATTAAATTCATCCTCAAGTTTTGGTGAGTACCTTCGTGAGGTGGACCCTGTTTTTTTCACAAAATCTCACCAAGGCGATACTGATATATAGACTATTTATATAGCATAAATCATGGACGAAGTAAATCAAAAATGAAAAAAGATAACTGGGGGCACAAGACCCACGATAGAAAAGTGCACAATCTTGGTAGGTGCACTGGTGCCAGGACTGGAAAAAATGACAGTGTAGAATCCTCAAAATGCGGAAATATTTCTACAATGGGGCCAGGCCAGGCTCAGGAGGAGGATGGCCCCCCTGTTGTAGAAGGAAGAAGCAGTCCACAAAAAGGACAAAAATTGATTGGCCAAAAAAGAACCATAAAGATTATACAGTGGACTATTGAGGATAAGAAAGAAATTATGTATTGTTATTATTATGCAAGAAGCCCAGAATTTCCGGATACAAGACATATAAAATGATTAAGAGAGAAATTAGAGGAAAGAAAATCACAGGAAAAACTGTCAGAAGCTTCAGATAAAACTTTGCGTTCATTAATACAAAAGATTTTTGAAAAACAGTATATAGATCAATAAACTTTAATCTCTTTGGAAAAAGAAGCCTTTGAGGAAGTGGAAAATATGAACAACAAAACTTAGAGATATTTGAAAAAGCTAAAAAAGAGATATGGACATGGGAAAGAAAGAGAGATTTGATATGGTGCAATATTTATGCAAAGGAGAAAGCCAAGTTAACTAATATGGAGAAGGCAGTCTCAAGATATTCGAAGAGAAATACATGCAAAGGCATCCAGATATGGAAAATTTCAAAATAAAAAGATTAATAACACAAAAACATAATGTAGAAAAGACGATTAGTAAAGTAAAGGTTAAAGAAATAGAAGCTGAAGTTATGGAGTGCCTGCAAAGTGAAAGATTTAATGTAGAAGGTCTAAGGCAGACTACATCACAGCATGATGAAGTGAGTCCCCAGAATAAAGAAAAGCAAGAAGATCAGGAGATGTGTGAAGAAGAAATATGGACAGGGGAAAGGAAAAGAGATTTAATATGGTGTAATATTTATGCAAAGGAGAAAGCAAAACTAACCAATACAAAAAGAGCAGCACCAAATATATTTGAAGAAAAATATAGACAAAGGAATCCGGTTATGGAAAACTTTACAATACAAAAAATAAGAAGACTAAGAGGAAAAGTAGAAAAAGAGATTAGTAATGGAGAAGTCAAAGAAATAGAAATTGAGGTTATGGAACAGCTGCAAAGAGAAGGATTCAGTGTAGAAAATCAAATGCAGAAAGCACCACAACAGGATAGAGCAATGGATATCCAAATTAAGAGGAAACCAGTGGAACAGGAAGTAATTGGTCAGGTGCCATATCAAGATATTTTGGAGCCTTCCACAAGAAACCAGTATAAACATTTATTTGAAGCTAGACAGCAAGGAAAGGAATAGGAAACTGTGGAAACTCTGATGCAGTCAATGTTGAGGAGTGATAGGCCAGTGAGTTCCCATATGACAGAACAACAGAAGGCACAGGATGAAATTGAACAGAATGTGCCACAGGAAGATGCTATAGAACTTTCTATAGAATGCACACAGGAAATGGAAAACAAGGGATGTACCCTCAGTATGGAAGAAAAGGAGTTAAGAGAAGAGTTGCTTGATTTAATAGACAAAGATAGATATATCAAGATCAATGAGAGAAATAGACTGCAGAAGGTTAATAAAACCCCAAAAGTCAGAAGCTTGATAAAACAAATGAACACAGTAATTACTGCTGTCCATAGAGACCCATGCGAAATAACAGGAGTAAACAGAATATATTACTGTGCTGCTAAATTAATAATTGATAAAGTTCTATCACAGGAACATAGGGTAGCGAGGGAAAAGAGGGGGCAACAGCGAATACCATCATGGAAATATCGAATAGAGAAAACTATAAAGCAGCTAAGACAAGAAGTATCATTGTTAGAAGATTATAGAAGAGGGAACAGATCAATGAAAATATTAAGAAAGATAGATGTGATAAAGGCAATGCGTGGTATTAGAACAGACCATGATCTAGTATGCACTATTGGAGATAAGAAACTAAAAATTACAAAACAGGCGGAAAGACTTTGAAGATACGAAAATAAATATAAGGGAAAAACACAAAATAAACAAATTATTGATGACCCAAAAAAGTATTATAGAGAACTGGGAAATAAGGTAAAAGGAATAGATAGACCACCAAAAAAAGAGGAAGTAGCTACATTTTGGAGAAGTATCTATGAAGATCCTGTGGAACATAACAAAGATGCTAAATGGATAGAAAAAGTAAAAGAGAGAATAAGAAGTTTAAAAGTACGGGATATGAAATGGAATGAAATAACAACTAGAGAGATTGAAATAAAGTTGAGAAAAGCCTCTAACTGGAAAACCCCAGGCCCAGATGCAGTACCTAACTTTTGGCTTAAAGTATTAACTTCTTTGCATGATGATTTAGCCATGAGTAAGAACTATTTATATATGCACCCTGAACACACACCACATTGGTTAACAACAGGAAAAGCAATGCTCTTACTTAAGAGTGAACCTGCAAGCTACCCTAAAAATTATAGACCAATAACTCGTCTTCTGACAACATACAAACTATACACGGGAATTGACACTGACAGAGTTTATAGTCATTTAGAAGAAAACTCAATTATGGCAGTAGAACAAAAGGGCAATAAAAGAAAGCCATATGGAACAAAGGACCATTTGTTGTTATAAACAAAGTTATAGTGGAGAATTGTAAGAGGGGGAAGAACCTAAGTATGGCATGGATTGACTACAAAAAAGCATATGATAGTATCCCACATTCATGGATAAAAGAGTGCTTAAAAATGTATAAGATGCACCATACACTGACTGATTACATTACAGTAACCATGAAACAGTGGCAGACCACTTTGTAATTAAGCCATGATAAAGGACAGATTATTATCCCAGGAATAAAAATTCAAAGGGGAATATTCCAGGGCGACTCTCTGTCACCCTTGTTATTCTGCCTTGCCATTAACCCATTAAGCTGCTTACTTAGCCTAGGCCATGGCTACAATTTGGCTTCTAGAAAACAACAAAGTCTAGTGACTTCTCATCTTTACTTTGTTGATGATTTAAAATGTATAGCTCATCATATGAGGAACTGAAAGCACAGCTGCAGGTTGTCAAAACTTTTTCAGATATCAAAATGTCATTTGGTCTTGATAAATGTGCAAAAGTAACCTTTAAAAAAGGAAAATTGCAGCACCAGGAAAACATCAGTTTGGGACAAGAATGTGATATAAAAGAACTTGAGCAAGAGGGGGTGTATATTATGTGGTGGCCTTCTCAGTGGAATTTATTAATATGATTGAGAAACAGATGTCCAGAATTTACATGAATTATATTAAAACATTTGCAATTCCAGTAGCAGGAACTGAAAATAGATATAATAATAATAATAATAATAATAATAATAATAATAATAATATCATCCATGTAATAACAATACACCACAAAAGAGAGGGCATGCATGAAGAATATGAGAGTGCTGCCTGCCTTTGAAGTCTAAATAATTTATTTTTGTTTCATATCATGCTGGTAGGACTAGAAGCAGGAGTTGTAATAATTGATATTCTTGTCATCAGAATAAAGGGGCACTGATTGGTTTGGAGAACTGATTTTAAAGATGTATGTATTTTGATGAGGAACAAAGTGCTCTCACAGTAAATTAAGTCCTTGGTGGTAAAGGCTAATATCAAAGGCATCTGGCTGACTAAGTTTGCAAATGACTGCATATTGGGAGCTATCACAGATTTCACCATGGCACAGACATTTTACAAGAGGGTCTAACACTGACAAATGACAAGTGCCAAAGTCACAGACTAAAACTCAAGGCCAAGAAAGGCATTATAGTGCCTTTTGGGAAAACTGCCACCCAGGCTAATTACTCGATCAATAAGATACCCCTAACTGTTGACCCAGTAGTCAGGGATGTGGAAATATATGTAGACAGTACTCAGGCATTTGACCAACAAGTGGCCAAGGTAGTAAGAAAACCAGTCTTTGTCACCCAACTTATAAGTAAGAGCATGGAATCCAGGACCAAGGAAGTCATAGTTCCACTTTATTAGTCCTTATCACACCCATCATTGAGTATAGTGCTTCCTTCGGCATGTACCAGATCAAACATATGCAACACTTGAAATGTTTCCTTACTAGGAAAATCCAGGGTATAAGGACATTGTCCTATATGGATCACCTTAAAGCTCTGTCTCTATAGTTTGTGATCTATACTTGTCTTACAAAGCATCATAGGATCCAGCTCTGATGGACCTTTTGCACATCTACAAAATAAACAGCATCAAAACCACTAGATCCAAGGATTTAGATTTTACTTATGACATAAATAAGAAATGGTGCTGAGACAGATATGTGTTTCAGGGAATCTCCATGCTCTGGAACAGGCTCCCCATCCAAGTGAAGCAGACTCCATCTCTAACTGTATTTAAGCCCAACTTTGACTAATGGATGGGAAATTGGAAATTCATCCCAAGTCTGGCACTGATGTCTGTGATGGACAGATGCAGATATTAATGCCAAACTAAGGTAGCTCTACCACATAACTTCTACAAACTTCCAAACTAACATATCACCCCTCCTAATAAATGCCTGTGGTACATCGGGACACAACTTCGTTGGGTTGGATTGTATGGCTAGGCTTATAAAGGCCCTGGTGCTCATTAGTCTAGTATAAAACTATGAACCTGTGAACCTATGAACTGCCATAATCTGATTTTTTAGATAAGAGATTGTAAGAAGACTGTAAACACATTTATGAGCAGTTGTGCATATGTATACTAGTCTTCCAAGGTTCTCGTGAAGTTGTCTAAAAATGTATGATATGGTAAACCTACTCGCGAAAATAAAATCACTCTAGTTTGATAAATTGTGAGTGTTATTTTGATTGCAGAGGTAAAAGACAAATTGATATTGGTTGAGTGTGGACAGGACACAAAGCATGTGGTGGTGTTGGGGAAGGCAATCAGATGTGCAGTATATGAGAATGATATGGCTACAGACAAGCCCAAATATGATGGCAGGGGAGCACCTACCATAGCTATCAACTGTTAGGATTTTCACAGAATGTTAAGATTTCTTTCCTCATATTTTTTTCCCTCATAACATTTGTGTTTTTTTAGCAAATCTCTGAGGAGTGACGTCATTGAATAAAGACAGACATCTGAGATCAAGAAAATGCATGCTATCACAAAACATGTTATTCTAAAAACTTTCTAAGTTTATAAGAGCAATATTTAAAATCTGTCCCTATTTTGGGTCTTTGTCTCCATATTATTTTTTGCTTTGCCAGATTTCTTGTGCTAAGAGGTTGAGAGGTATGGCACCTACACATATGCTATATATTTTGAACATACAATTCTTCTTAACACAACTCTGCAAGTATTAGTCTGAGTTGCAGAGGCACCTACAAATCCTACAGAATATTTTCCTTTGGGACATGTTACATTTTAACCTCTCTCTCTCCCACTATCATTCTCTCTGTCCCTCCCTCTGAGACCTTTCCTATCCCATCTCCACACAATATGCAGTAACATACCTATTACTTCTTATCTCCAGATTGTAGTCTGGCCCCCTGCATTCTTTGCCTCCAACACTACTTTGTCCTGTGTGCAGGTTCTGCACTGATTTTGTTTAGGTCTATGCTTGCCATGGTTTGACCAGCCTGAAGGCAGTGTGCTTATTCTGTATTGATATGTCAGTGAGACATTGTCATGTTAATCATACATGTTGCCACTTTTTGTTTACCTGTTCCTGGGTGCCACTTCCCTGTTATCTGCTGTGTGTTGTGTTGTACTGCTAACAAAGAACCCTGCTAGTTCTGTGCACCACAATCGTGCAGACTACATAAAATTATATATGTAATATGCAGTGCAATTTATCTCTGAATCTCCCTCTATAACATTACTGGAACAAACAACCTCCACTCCAGGCATTTTTGGTGAACAGTATCCTGCTTCTAAAACATTATTCATTCTGTTCTAATATTAACAATATTGAAATGAACATCTGAAATTTCTATGCAAAAATGTATTCACAGCACTCACCTGGGCCACTTCCTACACCAAGAACATTAATTGAGGACTTCCCATTTCCAATCCTAGAAGTAAATTTTAATTGTGTAAGTTTTGGTCTTATAAATAATCATTGGATAAACTAAATCTGTGACATGCTTATTATAATTAAACTAAATCTAATGTAGTAAACTGAAAAAAAATGAAATCACATTAAATGAACATCTGACATGAAATTGTACCTTAAAATATTTCTGCATCCATTTTTATTAATAGATCAAAAATGGCTAAAATTAAATTTCTTTGACATGATTTCATACAAATATCATGCACACAAGCAACACTGATGCTGAAGCTTTATATATCATGTCAGGATATCTCTAACTATCAAAGGAGCAAGACACTTGTTGGGTCTAAAAGGAAAAAAGTGCAATGTAGCTTGAAGTACCAGTAAGTTTTCATTCTTCTGACTTCCTTGATGTGGGAAGTGGGACATTCCTTACATAGACAGGGCTGTCTCTACCTAGGCAGTACAGTATATGGAATGCATGTTACTGTCCCAGGCAACCACTTAGATAAATGAGGAGAAACTGCATTTCATGTGAATCTCTCAATTGTATCACAGGATGATTACCTAAGATGGTGCCTCAGAAAGTCAAAGGTGCAGGCTGCTAATAAACTGTCATGCAGATCTGGGTTTGATTAACTCATTCTTCATGTACATGACAGACAATGTGCTAGTCACTTAAGTAGATTGAAGTTCAGGGTTTACTACTGAAAAGATAAACGTTCCTCCATGTTTATAATTATGAAATGATGACATGTCAAAACTTTATGAACAACATCTGCATGCCATTCAGAGAAACCATGAGACCAAATTATAGGGTGCAGGGAGGGAGGGGCGTTGGGGTTGAAGGAGCTGCATTAATGAAAGTAGGCTAGCAGTCATCCACTGTGTACAAATAAATGCCTACAACTAAAGACACTGGCACATGCCCTCTCTCCTCAGATATACACAGACAGGACTATAGAAGTACACATTCCCACAGACACTTAGATGGTCAATCAAACAGACATAAAAAAGATAAAAAAAAAGAGGATGCACCGACACATACATGTGTGCACACAGAACACAGAGACATGTACATGTGTGCACACAGACAGAGATATGCACACATTTATTGCCTTTACACTTATCCACAATTTAAAAGTCAGTCAATACTGCTAGTCATTAGAGTTTCATACTTCTTAATGTTCAGGAAGTGAATGTTATTATATTAACTTTTAAGTAATTTAGAATAATATTTAAAAACTGTCCCTGATTTTGAACTATTGGTCCCCCCATTATTTTTAGCTCTGTCCAGAATTTTTGGGCAAAGAAGTTGAAAAGAATGATACTGCCACATGTATGCGCACAAACATATGCACACTCGCACACACAAATACAAACACACACACACACACACACACACATTGCAGAACACCCCTTGGATCAGTGCAGGGTAAAGCTGCTCCACATAACCCCGTTTAGTTTCTCCAACTGAGTTCTATATGTGCAGTGCAACTAACAGTCATAACTCTTACTCATTTTGTGTAGTGATCTGCATGCATCTGGTAAAGAATGGTCAACTCTGAATTGTCATACTACACTAGAGTCCTTGTACAGCAGTGCAGCATTGTTAGAGAAATATGTATTTGAATATATGTGAAGTGCTAGTTTAAAAGCAAAGTAGTATGTAATGCATTTTATTCTATTAATGATATAACAAAAATAATGAATTCATATGTAATTGCAAGAAGTTTTTGAAACTGCAGTGTGCCTTGTTGCAAGTTGGCCTCTGACCCTGGCAGCTGCTAGCTTAGCAAGTTCTAATGTTTATGCTTTTCACAAGTGATTATCTGCTGGGTCAGGAAATTAAATATGTGAAATAATGAAATCTTCTGCTCTTTCCTGCTGGGACGATTGGCCTTGTGTATGTGTTACTAGATAACATGCAGCTGTTGGGAAAGTGTTACAGGGGAACAAAGAAGTGTATTAGAAGACTGAATCTGCTATTGTATTTGAACTAGCCTGGAACCTTGAAGAAGTAACTTTACAGAAAGACATTATGTCTGACCAGGTGGTGAGCAAGGCCGTATTGTTACCAGAGGAAAACTTTTTTTAAATATACAGCATCAGCATTATTTTATGAATAGAATACTGTAAGCTAAAGTGATGTAGATGCCCTGTGACTGACCACGTCAGTAAGGTGGGCACAACTTGAATGTAAGTAACTATAAAAATTGTGTACTTCCTGCATCATGTCAGACAAAATTCTGTACTTGTACGTTTTTTGCCTCCTGGTGTACACTAGTAAACTTTTGAACCTGAACCTCCTGTGTATTGATCTTTTTATTTTATTTAACAGTTTGGTCCTTCTTAGCTGGAAATCCCTCAGACAGCTGCAGATCAGAGTCTACAGGTGGTCGAATACTGCACAGGAGAAGTTACCGAAATGGTTCTTCTTGGGTGAAAAGACCTCCGACTGAATTGTCGTTTAAAGAGGATGGCCACTTTCTGATCTGTGGCCGAAGAGCGGATCCTGGACACCTCAATACCAGAGGCTCAGGTAGGAAGATTTTTGCCTTTTTTCTGTTTTAGATCAGGGACTATGTTACAGTAAATATTGTTGTCAAGATTTGTTATGCAGATCAGGGACAAGAGGAATTACTGTGTATTTGGTCATAGATCAGGGTAACAGAATAAGGTAGGCAGTTATTCTAGATAAAATGTGAAAAGAACTGAAATTTTGGTACCACGTGATAAGAAGGGTTACGTAACATTTTCTTTTAACATGGGAAATCAGTGCACTAAAACATCGCGAGATCCTCCCCTAACCGAAGACACAAAATATATACAATCACAACGTTCTGATAATGTTAGGTATTATACGAAGTGGGTTAACAAATATGAATTTGATGGTAAATTAGATAAAACTTCACTGGTTAAACTCCTTAAGCAACTTAAATCCGATGCGGAAGGTCAGGCAAAAAAGCAACGTCAATTAGGTATTCCTTAGGCACACAGGTGGATTGAGGAAGCAAACCGTAGGGAACAGAAGACTAAAAATTCAAAAGCATTATTTTTAGATAAAGAAGATAATAAAATAGTAATAGCAACGGCTCCTCCTCCCCTGCCCCCTCCATTGCCTTTTTCAGGATATGAAGCAGGTGGACAGGCTGGTCTGCCTCCGCGTAATCCTGAGGTCTCAGTGAGACCACAACCATTTGTTAGAGATACTATTGAAACTAGGTCCTGAACACGTAAAATACATGTAGACGCAGAATCGTATCAAATAGAGAGAAACCTACAGGATGAGAATGAGGAAGAAATGTTTCCACTTATAGAGGTCCCAAATCCTCAGGCAGGACAGGACCCAACTCTCTTAGTATACAGGCCATGGACACCGGAGGATATCCGGAAAGCTACTGAGGGAATTCCCTATCCAAAAGATAATTTTACAAAATTTTTAGAAGATTTGCAAGGCATGAGGTTGAGTTACCACTTGAATGGGGAAGAAGTAGAAAAAGTAATCAGACAAATTATAGGTCCAGATTGGCACATGATTTGTGGCACCTGGAATCCTCGTAATGCAGAGTTTAAACCACTCCCACATAGTGACGCAGAACTAGACAATAGAGTGAAAGGTCTTACAGACCGAATCTCTGAAAAATGGAAACCTAGGGCAGACTGGACTTGCATTAACCAATGCATACAACAGGAAAATGAGACGGTAGATGGGTATTATGTTAGATTATTGGAATGTTTTAATAACCATAGCGGTATGACAGTTCCTGAAAATCAAGTGAATGATTCCCCGTATGAACTACAATTGAAAAATGCATTTTTAAAAGGTTGCATTGCACCTATCAGTAACTTCATTACGAAGCATATGATAGATCTTCGAACAAGTAGGCTACAAGCCTTACTTGAATATGCTAGGCATGCTGAAAGACGTTTTAACAGCAAGAAGAAAAAGAAGGCGCAAGTCTTCACTGCTGAAGATGGAGCTGAAGTATTTGTGTTACAGTCAGGCAAAAAGGAAAAGAAAAATGCCCAGGGAAATAAACAAACAGTCTGACAAACTGTCAGAAGATTTTGAAGAAAGGAAAAAGAGAGGTGAATGTTTTAAGTGTGGGAAGAAGGGACATCTAGTGAGGGATTGTAAACAGAATAAGAAGGTAATCACAGAAGACAAGGGAGATGAGGACTGACTACATGATACTGAAGATACATCATGCAAAAATCAGAAATCATTAGGAGAAGTCAATAAACAGAGGACAACTGTAAATGTGATAGAAGGAATAGAGGAAGTGCAAGTAGATATGGAGGATGAAGAAAGTGAAATTTTGGATTTAGCATTATTGAGCCTAGAGCTCTACTTAGCAGACACAAAACCGGAAGTTACACTTTTGGTGGAGGGAAGGGAAGTCAAATTCCTGTGTGACTCAGGAGTGTCACGGACCCTGATACACCCCTCCAAGTTACCAGAACATTCTGAATCACCTGATTATATATTAGTGAAAGCTGCAAATGGACAGTTATACAGAGAACCACTCTCCCATGATATAGCAATAACTGACCCTGTTTCAGGTATGACTCAAAGAAGTAAGATTGTTGTTTCTGTAAAGTGTCCAGTGAACCAATTGGGTAGGGACCTTATGCAGATATCTGGCATAGCAGTAGTTCCAACTGTGCAGGGTATAGAGGCACAGAGACAAATGGACACTTTTGTGGTGCGATCGGAGGGTGAAACTTTTTATTGGTACAGGCAAGACCTAGTTACGACTGGTCCAGGGGCAGTAACCGAGGAACTGATGAACATAGCCATCAGTAAAGCCCCCTCCCTTGATACTGATCGACAGCATTTGTTACACTGTACTCTATACTACTGTAATACACCAGGACCCGATAGAGTATATGAGCAAGAATTGTTCAAAAATCGTGCAACTAGATTAGTATTACGTACTTAGTATTGGGATACTGAGGGGAACAGTGTGGTTAGCTGTTCATTACCTCAAGAATTCCTTGCATTATATAGATCAAATAGATTGCCACATGGCAGCTTGACAAAGAACAAAAATGTAAAATGGGCAGACTTAGGAGAGAAGGTAACAAGATGGGAAAAACAGACTGACTTAGAATTGTCAGAACAGGGGATACAGAAACAAAAGTTGAATTGGTTGACGCAGACGCACCCGGCTGTACACTTGCAATCTAGCGAGGACAGCTGATTAGCATTTTTATTAGAAGAAGAAAAGAAAGCCTTATGTGAGATACCAACGACGCTTTGGTCAACAGGCAAGTCAGACGTAGGACTTATTCGAACAGCAGGACCAGTTACAATTACACCAAAGTCAGCATTTAGGCCACAGAAAAGACAATACCCTTTGAGGAAAGATGCACAAATAGGAATCAAGCCTATAATGGCAGCATTACTCAGGGAAGGAGTACTGGTAGAATCTCCTGATTCACCATGTAATACACCCCTATTTCCTGTTAAAAAAGCAAACGGGGAATGGCGGATGGTTCAAGATTTACAAGCTGTAAACAATACAGTGATACCCAGAGCACCCATGGTGCCAGACCCACATACTTTGTTAAATGACTTAAAGCCCCAACAGAAATATTTCTCAGTGGTAGATATCAGTAATGCTTTCTTTTCAATACCTATACATCCTGATAGTCAGTACTGGTTTGCATTTACATTTCAGGGTAAAAGGTATACCTATACTCGACTACCACAGGGATATTGTGAGAGCCCAACAATATTTGCACAAGAAATGGCTAGCAACCTGGCAGGGTTTACCCCACCAGGAGGTAGTCAAATTCTACTTTACGTAGATGACATTTTGCTAGCAGCCCCCACCCAGCAGCAATGCAGGGAAGATACTGTAGCGCTATTGAAATTCTTAGCAACACAAGGACACAAAGTGAACAAAAGTAAGTTACAAGTTAGATACCTAGGATATGTGATATCCAATAAAGGTAGGATATTAGACGAGGATAGAAAGACAGCAATTTTACAAGCACCCAAACCAGCAACCAAGAAGGAAATGATGTCCTTCTTGGGGACAACTAATTTTTGTTGGAATTGGATACCAAACTATGCTTTGGAATCTGCTCCACTGACTGACTTGATATATAAAACACCAATGGCAGCACAAGATTTATTACAATGGACACCCAAAGCAGAAATGGCTTTCTGCAGGTTGAAGCAGTTGATAGCTTCTTCATTAGTTTTAGGACTCCCAAATTATCATAAACTGTTCTTTCAGACCGTAGATTGTAAGCAAGGATATATGACGTCAGTGCTGATGCAACAACATGGGGATAAGCAATGCCCCATAGCCTATTATTCATCACAGTTTGACCCAGTGGCGCGATCTTTGCCTCACTGTGTACAAGCAGTGGTCGCAGCTGCAATGGCTGTACAGGCCTCAGCCTCAGTGGTATTATTCCACCCTCTCACATTAAGAGTGCCTCATACAGTCACGATAATTTTGCTGCAAGAAAAAGTAGCATATCTCTCTCCTGCTAGACATCTTTCATGTATGACTATACTGCTGAGCCAACCTCATATGACAATTGAACGATGTACGACATTAAATCCATCAACACTACTCCCATCTCCTGCAGATGGCACACCTCACAGCTGCCTGCAGGAAATTGAACAGTTAACCTTGCCTAGACAAGATCTCACAGATATGCCCTTGGATGATGCCGAGGTGACATATTACGTGGATGGCTCATGCAGAAGGGGCCCTACAGGAAAGAATCTAGTGGGGTATGCAGTTGTTACTGACATTGAAATTTTAGAAGACCAACCCTTACCACATAACTTGTCTGCACAAGCAGCAGAATTGATAGCTTTAACACGAGCATGTACTTTAGCAAAAGACAAATGTGTAAACATATATACTGACAGTCAGTATGCTTTCTCTACAGTACATGTATTTGCACAACAATGGAAAAATAGGGGAATGATAACATCTAGTGGAAAACCAATTAATCATGCGCAATTTATTTTGGAATTATTAGAATCTATCCAGTTGCTTACTAAGGTAGCTATTTGCAAATGTGTAGCTCATACAAAACAAGAGAATAGGATTTCGAAAAGCAATGCGATAGCTGATGCAGCTGCAAAGCAAGTGGCCTCAGACTCAGAAACTTTACTTTTAAATGAGGAATTACAACCGTCTGAGATTCTAGATTTAGACATGTTGAAAACAATGCAGATGCTTACTACAAAAGCAGAAAAACAAAAATGGGAAAAACAAGGCGCAATTCTCGAAAATGGACTGTACATTTCCAAGGAGAAAAAAACAATATTGCCGTCTAATTTATTTAGATATGCAGCTTTGTTGAGCTATGGGCAGTGCCATGTCTCAACAGGGGGGATGGTACGGTTAGTAAACCGAATATTCCAAACATACAGATTCACAAATTATACAAAAAAAAAATTGTGCAGCTCGTCATACTTTTAACAAGCACCATGCACAAGGGGCATTTAAACCTAAACAAGGAAGTTTTCCTATACCACCGTATCCGTTCCATACTATTTGTATGGACTTCATAGAGTTGAACAAATGTGAAGGGAAAAAATATTGCCTAGTCATTGCAGATATGTTTTCTAAATGGGTAGAAGCTTTTCCAACTAAACATCCGGATGCAGCAACAGTGGCGAAAGCCCTAATAAAAGAAGTAATCCCTAGGTTTGGCATTCTGGAAAGGATTTATAGTGACAATGGCACATATTTCGTTAATCAGACAATCCAACAACTTGGAAGATTTTTTGGAATCTCCTTGAAAAATCATTGTGCCTACCACCTACAGTCTGCAGGACTGGTGGAAAGGTACAATGGGATCCTTAAAATCAAGCTTAGGAAGTTAGTTAGTGAGACCCAGAAGAATTGGATATACTGTTTGCTTTTAGCGCTGCTGAGTATGAGAACGGTTCCAAATGTGAAGGGTTTGACTCCCTTCAAAATGGTTTTTGGGAGAGCATATTATGTGCCTCAGTGGAAAGCTCTCATGCCTGCAGAGCAAGAGGCTGACAGTTCATTAGCTAGTTATATGAGGAAACTGTTAACAAATAAATCTGTTTTGCAGTTTAACTCTTTTTCAGATAAAGAACAGACCAGACCGGTGGAAGCAGTTTTGGCTCCGGGAACTTGGGTGTGGCTAAAAGTGACGAAGAGGAAGAATTGGACGAGTCCAAAGTGGGAAGGACCATACCAGGTACTGTTGGCAACACCTACTGCAGTCAGAGTGGCTGAGAGGACGTCCTGGGTCCATTTGACACACTGCAAACCGGTAAAGAACTTTCAACTTGATAAAAATTTTGTGACTGATATACAACAAGGGCAAAATGGCCAAGAATAAAGCGAACAGAAATGCAGATCAACCCCAGAGATGTTGCATAATTATTTTGTTGAGTATGCATTTATTAACTATAATTGTGACAATTTTCCTCTTGTTGTGGTTTTTCCTACACTCAACCACACAAGTAAAAGTGGGAAGATGTGACGAATCATCTATAGACTGGCATCCAAATTTTAACACATACCTAGCCATGAAGCGTGTATATGCAGAGACTATGAACATTTCAAATTTCTGGGTTTGTACAGCTATACCAACAGCATATGGAGGACTGTTAATGTCCGCTGTCCCACTGGGGATAAATGAGACTTGGGAAAATTTGCTTTTTGACACAGGGACTGTGAAATCACAGGACAAAATAGCTTTGTTTTTACATGTCACACAAAAGGGAATTGTATGTTTCTATAAAAATGACACTCTCCAAGTACGGTGGAACAATTGTAATATCACCATTACTTATAAATGTTACATTAAAGTTAGGAGTGGGGATACTGTTTGTAATACCAACTATGATTCATATCTGAGTTCAATGAAAACAACATTGGATAAAATACGACAAAATCCTGTTTAAACAGTTATCTATCATAGATAAGAAAATGTTTCATGCAAGGCTGGCACGTATTAGTACTAAAGCAGAAAATTATTTTATTTGTGGGAAAAAGGCATACAAATGGCCACCCGAGAATTGGTCCGGCAGTTGTTTTTTGGGTTATCTGGTTCTGGCCATAAGACATACTGCAGAATTACCTTTGGGTAAGATATGAAACGTGAGAGAAGCAGTCCAAAAACCTGAAGGTCCAGTCGAGAAACCTGTAAATCCAGTAGGACGGATCGAAGCTGGCTGGAAAGACCATAATACCGTAAAGGACAAAAGCAAATTAACTCATATGGACTTGAGTGACAGTGTTATATCTTGGGCAGGAATATTCCCAGCATATGGAGCAGTCAAATCAATCTGGGAGTTGAGGAAGCTGTTGAAACTTCTCGAAGTAATGAGTAATGCAACTTTCTCTGCCCTAGAGCTGGTGACTGATGAACTAAATGCAACAAGAACTGTTGTGCTACAAAATCGAATGGCTCTTGACTTCACCCTAGCGGCGAGGAGTGGTACGTGCACGCTTATCAAAGAAGAAGGCTGTGCATTCATTCCGGATAACAGGCACAAGATTAATAATCACCTGGAGGTAATTCAGCAGGTATCAGCCATGACTGAACCAGGCCCAAACCCACTGATGGACTTCTTCCAGAATTGATTTGGTGGGGTTCCATCCTAATGAATATTCTGATTGCTATTTGTGTGGGTTTACTCCTATTAGGAGCATGTGTTTGTTGTGAAATTCCCTGCATGAAAAGATTAATCAAAGATTTTATTGATGTATCTGTTACTGAAACTTTGTACCAAGATGTTGAGATTGAAAAATTAATCTCAGATGAAACTTTTTCTGAAGTATAGATCAAATGACTCACCTAGCTGAAAATCCTTGGTGGAAGAGGTTAGGAGACAAAATGACATTGTGCATACTTCAAAATAGAATAAAAAGTATTAATAGGAGGGAAAATGTTAGAGAAATATGTATTTGCATATATGTGAAGTGCTAGTTTAAAAGCAAAGTCGTATGTAATGCATTTTATTCTATTAATGATATAACAAAAAGAATGAATTCATATGTAATTGCAAGAAGTTTTTGAAACTGCAGTGTGCCTTGTTGCAAGTTGGCCTCTGACCCTGGCAGCTGCTAGCTTAGCAAGTTCTAATGTTTATGCTTTT
>NC_056749.1:707244881-707274881 GCF_019279795.1 Protopterus annectens | reverse complement strand
GACCATTCTTTTCTTTTCAAATCAAATTCCATATTTTTATAATTCTGTTTGAGCATATAATATCATAATATAGTCTAAAGTCAGGTAATCCTAACCCTCCATTTTCTCATGGATTAATTATTTTTTGGTAGGTTATTTTAATTGATTTGGGATGCCAAATAAAGTTGGCTAAAAGTGCATTTACTTTTTAAATAGATTGTTTTGAATTATTGTATTAGATGCCCTGAGATGAAATAATAGTCTTGGGAGAATATTCATTTTAATGATTCCAACTTTTGAAAGGAATGATAATTTTAGTACACTCTATCTTTGAATGTCTTGTTCAGTTTCTGAAAACAGTTTTAGGATATTATTCTGAAGGAAGAGTCTTTGATCATACTGGAAGGAAATCCCAAGATATTTTAAAGAGTATTTAAGTTTTATTTCCAAATCCAGGAAAATGGGCCAGTAAGACATGAAGTGTTTAATGGGAATATGGAAGATTTATCAGGATAAATTGTATAATTGGAAAATTTTGGGAATCTACTAACAGATTCTAATATCTCATTCAATTCGGTATTAGGTAGGGAGAAATATAAGTCTAAATCATCCACAAAGGTTGAAAAAGAAGTTTTATTGTTGAATAAGTGTGGAACAAGATGATATGTTTTTTGTTTTATGATTAGGAAAATGGGTTCTATATATAAATTGAAAAGATACAGTGATAATAGGCAGCCTTGTCTAGCCCCATTGCAAATATTTATTGATTTGAGTTTGTTCTGTTTATAAATAGTGCTGTACTTAAGTTAACTTATAGGGTTTTAATTATATCTATTATGCTTTTCGGTACATTAAAATAAGTTAGTACCACAAATAAGAAACTATAATTCAATCTGTCAAAGGCTTTATATACATCTATTGCAAGTGTATATATTGGGTGTTTCTGATATTTGGAAAGTATCATTATTGTGTCCAGTGTGACTGTATTATCACAAGTTTATCTGTTTTGGATAAAGCCTGACTGCTCAGGTGAAATAATGTTAGGTAGTATATTCTTTAATCTGTTAGCCAAAATTGCTGCTAGGATTTTAATGTCTAGATTGATGAGAGATAGTCTATAATTCAGGGTTTTTCCCTATATGTTTTACCTTTAGTGATAAAGATTGTCTTAGAATTGTTTAAATATAAGTCTGAAATACCATGTTCTTTTATATAATTATAGACTAGCAATAGCAGGTTTGATATCCTTTTCCCAAATATCTTATAAAATTCAACCATAAAACCATCTGGGCCAGGAGGTTTCTTTGCTTTGAGGTTATTTATTGTAGACAAGATTTCTTGATTTAAAAGGGGTGCTGATAGGAGATCCCTTTGGGTCAGATTAATTTTTGGAAAAATTAAGTTGTCTAAGAAAAGGTCCCTCTCTTGATCAGGGAAAGAGTGTTATTTTTGGCCAGACTGTTGGGTATATATGACTTCAAAGAGTTCAATAATTTCTGAATTTATGTTATATGATTTACCTTGATATTCTTATTCTGTTAAAGTAAGAGCCTTATTATTCACATTTATTATTCTGGCTAATATTTTTGAGGGACTTTGTGCCCACTCCATACATTTAGCTAATGTTTTCATTTCATGGAATGAGCATCGTTCTGCACGAAGTAAATATAGATCCTTCTGGAGTTTGTTCAGTTGTTTTTCTAGAGTTGGATTAAAGTTATCATGTAGTTCCTCTTCAATCACCTTAATATTCTTTTTAAGTTGTAACTCTCTCTTCTGAATATTTTTTATAGTAAGATGTTTGTTGTATTAATAAACCTCTAATCTGAGCTTTAGTTGCTGCCCATTGGATGTCATAAGGAATTTGTGAGGAAGTTATAGTGTTTTCCAAATAATCTAATATATTGTTTATATCTTGTATGACATCATTCTTTGGGATAAATTTCAGTTTAAGGACCAATTATACCCTTTAATGTCATTTTAGCATCACTTGTCCAGGATAAACTAATTGTAAATTTTGAATGTTCTGAAAGAAATCTAGGTTCTGTAAGATATTTAATCTAAGCTCCTAGATATATGTCCAAAATTGAGAAGTCCAGTCTAGGCCATGATTCGTGACACTGAGAATAGTAGGTATACATAGCTATGTGAGTGTTACTGTCTTGAAAGTAATAATTATCAAACAGATTAAAGTCAGTTTTCAAATCTAATATTACAGCAGAGGCCTGAGTGTTGCATGTTTTATTTTTACCTATTCTGTCTGACATAGGGTCCACTAATGAATTCCAATCCCCCTATTATGTAATAATAATAAGGAAACATAGATAAAATATTATATATTGACATAAAATGTCTTGTTGCCGTGTACAGCGGCCATAAAAATTAAGAAATAATAATGGTTTATCCAGACTAGGGTTTTTAGTTGTGAAGTAACACCATCTGCTATTACTATCTGAGTCATAATGTAAAATGTATTCTTTAAGTATGTTTTGAATTATGATTAATTATTGCCACTCCCCTACTGTTAGTTTTATTGCCTGAGGTGATAATTGTTTTTACCCATTTTTTCTTCTTGGCCTGTTACCAATTATTAGGAGTCATATGAGTTTCTTGAATGAAAATTATTCCTGCTACTGCTTTATACAGTAAGTGTAATAGTAGTTTTCTTTTTTTTTCTCCTGAATGCCCTTAATGTTCCATGAATCAAAATCCCACATTACTATGTCACTTTTTTATAAATATAAAAGAAGACGCAGATCCCTTTATTCTTTTTCTCACTTATCTCCTCTTTTATTTTCTCCCACTTTCTCCCCCTTTTGTATAATTGTTGCAAGATTGTCCTTTGTATTGTTGCAGTAGCTTATTTAGGCAGATTAGTAAGTAGGTACTCTTATAGTACTTAGCTCTTCTAGCTCTATCCCTGTGCCTACCCACTAACCCATTTCTCTTGGAAGAGATTTCTTTGTTATAACAAAGAGGTTTATTCTTGTAGTTAGAGATAAGAGCTAAATGATTTTTATTATCCCTAAAGTTAAACATTATTGATAAAATAAACACTGTGCAAGAACCTGCAAGGAAGCAACCAAGCAAATTCTCAAAGTCTTCAAATTCCTTGTACATAAAATTTATTGTAAAAGAACAACAAAACGGTAAGCGCTTTCACTAATAAGCTTCATCAGACCATACAACATTGAATAAAAAACACTCCATTTATAAAGATTCAAAAATCAACATCCAATCACATAGACACGCCAGTTAAGTCAAATATTTCTTAAAAAGACAAAGTAGCAGCTATACCATCACTAATGGGCAAAACTTCATGATACACTGTCAAGCAAAATAAATGGACAATATAAAAACAATATAACACATATATAAAAATGATCTATATAAGTATAAATATAGCAATCTACATCTCTATATCACAAACGTTAAAATGTGATAATAACAGTGCATAGGATGTACGAAACATATTAGTGCAAAGTGGGTCCACTCTTACTTCTGAATCCTACGTTTCTTGAGCAAGGGCTTAATAGATGCCCTTTCGTTCAACCCCTCCCCCCTCTCTGCTCTGAGGATAATAATCCAGTTAGTTTCCCTATACTCGGTATGGTTCCTAATATCACCTTCCCTAACACTTGGGGTAATGGTCTCTAAGACCCTAAAATTAAAAGCATGCGTGTCACCAGCTTGCATGATATGTTTGGAAAGTGCATTATGTTCTGATCTTTTCCTAATGGTGTACATATGTTCTCTAATCCTATCACGAAGGACCCTGTTGGTCTTACCAACATAAAATGAGTTACAAACTTGACATTGAGCTAGATAAACCACATTGGATGTCTTACATGTTGCATTCACATGAAACACAAACGCCTTACAAAGATCAGGATGGTAGAAGGTACTAGATGTATTAATCAGGGAGCAAAAGCTGCAGCTGCCACATGGTAAAGTGATTCCCACTTCATTCCTGGATTCATTAATACCTCTCTCATAACAGAGTAATCTTTTCAAATTTTTTCTATTCTTATATAGAAAACTAGGTCTCTCACCTACTATTTCACTAATACCTGAATCAACTTGCAAGATAGACCAGTTCTTACTGAAAATATCAGCCAGTGCCTTATTGTTATTGGTATAAAAAAGCGGGACTTTAAGGAACTTCCTATTAGTAACACTGCCCTTATTCACTCTCTCAGAGATTTCCTTAACTGGTCCAAAATACGGGGCTGCAGCGCCCTCCCATAAAGCATCAAGTTCTGACAAATTCTCAGCAATCTCACCATGTCCATACCCTCTCCTTAATAGCCTGGATTCCAGACTTCTAACTTCGTCCTGAAAATCTTCATACATGGGATTCAACCTGGAGGCCCTCATACCTTGGCCTTTTATCAAATTCGGGAAGATGTAACCCGGATGCATGCTAGATCTTGCTAAAAGGGAGTTCCTGTAACAAGCCTTACGAAAACCCCCTGTATTAATAAGACAGTTGTCTAATTTCTCCACAAAAAGATCCAAGTACTCTATCCGTGTGTGGGACCAACTGATGGTAAATTTTAAGCAGTCAGTAAGTTCATTCATCATCCGATGAAATTCACAAAGCTCATCTTGACTTCCTTTCCAAAAGAGGAACAAGTCATCGACAAAACGTCGATAAAATATAACATGGGTCTTAAATTCCTCCTTACCAAAAAGTACTATGTTTTCCCAATGTGCCAAAAACATACTGGCATAGCTATTAGTGATATAGTAGGTGAGAGACCTAGTTTTCTATATAAGAATAGAAAAAAATTGAAAAGATTACTCTGTTATGAGAGAGGTATTAATGAATGCAGGAAAGAAGTGGGAATCACTTTACCATGTGGCAGCTGCAGCTTTTGCTCCCTGAATAATACATCTAGTACCTTCTACCATCCTGATCTTTGTAAGGAGTTTGTGTTTCATGTGAATGCAACATGTTGGACATCCAATGTGGTTTATCTAGCTCAGTGTCAGGTTTGTAACTCATTTTATGTTGGTAAGACCAACAGGGTCCTTCGTGATAGGATTAGAGAACATATGTACACCATTAGGAAAAGATTGGAACATAATGCACTTTCCAAACATATCATGCAAGCTAGTGACACACATGCTTTTAATTTTAGGGTCTTAGAGACCATTACCCCAAGTATTATGGAAGGTGATATTAGGAACCATACTGAGTATAGGGAAACCAACTGGATTCTTATCCTCAGAGCAGACAGGGGGAGGGGGTTGAATGAAAGGGCATCTATTAAGCCCTTGCTCAAGAAATGTAGGATTCAGACGTAAGAGTGGACCCACTTTGCACTAATATGTTTCGTACATCCTATGCACTATTATTATCGCATTTTAAAGTTTGTGATATAGAGATGTAGATTGCTATATTTATATAGATCATTTTTATATATGTGTTATATTGTTTTCATATTGTCCATTTATTTTGCTTGACAGTGTATCATGAAGTTTTGCCCATTAGTGATGGTATAGCTGCTACTTTGTCTTTTTAAGAAATGTTTGACTTAATTGGCGTGTCTATGCGACTGGATGTTGATTTTTGAATCTTTATAAATGGAGTGTTTTTTATTCAATGTTGTATGGTCTGATGAACCTTATTAGCAAAAGCGCTTACCGTTTTGTTGTTCTTTTACAATAAATTTTATGTACAAGGAATTTGAAGACTTTGAGAATTTGCTTGGTTGCTTCGTTGCAGGTTCTTGCACAGTGTTTATTTACTATATCCTTTCCTGCAACGGAACATTTACCCAGTGGACTATAATTTGTTTTATTCTATTACTGATAAAATGTTTACCACTAAAAACAGTTAACTATGTGAGCTAAGATGAGCATCCTCTCCCCAACACACCTATATAAGCATCACGGCTCACTTACAAGAAAATGTATAGCCATTTAGATATACCATTGATTTAAAACTTATCCCTTAACCATGCTGATGTTACATAGCATCATCACCCCACATGTGAACAATAAGAGGAAATAATAAGATTTATCACAACACTCTGTATAACATACAGGTCAAAGATATGCTAATTTCAAGTGATTAAAATGATTAATTTTTTTATGTCTAGTTGTAATTTTGATACAAACTGCATAAGAGACCAACATTTTAAAGTAGTCACCATCAAATTAACTCTAATGTAGTAGAAGTAATGCCAACACCATAAAAAATTTAAATGGAATACAAAAATTTCTGTATCAAGTTGAGCAAAACAAACTCATTACAAGTTTTAAAACTTCCTTTCTCTTCTTAGGTTCATAGGTTCATAGGTTGATACTAGGCTATCTGCCCTAGGGCATTTATAAGCCTAGCCAGAGTGTGTTTGGCTTTCGCCACCCTTTTAGATTAGTTGACTGTGCCTCTGTATAGTAGGTCACAGAAGATAGCCCTTTTAAGGTTAGTTTACTGTGCCTCTGTCTAGTAGGGACACAGAAGAGATCCCAGGGGTAAACCTACGATCTCCCATCCACTCGTCAAGCATTTCTCTTGAAGAAGGTCATTGAGGGGCTCTGCCTAACATGGATTGGGATTTTGTTCCAGAGTGAGGGGAGCCTCTGGGATATGAATCTGTCCCTCCAGCATGTCTATTTATTTCTGTGCTGAGGTTTAAGTCCCTGGAGCATGTAGCTCTAAGGGATTTAGATTTCCTGAGGTGGAGCATGTCCATTAATTCTGGTTTGGACATGGCTTTATACGTCAGGCACAGATCTCCTCTGAGTAGGCGCTAAGCAACTGAGTAGAGCTGTAGTTTCTTTAGCCTAACTGTGTAGGGCATCTGTTTGAGCCCCTTGATCCTCTTGGTGAGGTACTTTTGGGGTCTTTCCAGTTGGGGGCATTGTATTCAATTATGGGCCTGATGAGTGATGAGTAGAGGGGCACAATGACCTCTCTTGATCTAGATGTGAACCCTTTTGTGATAAGGTGGGCTATATAGAAGGTCTTTCTAACCACTTTGGCAACGTGATTGTCAAAGGAGAGATTGCCATCTACTTGGGTCCCCAAATCCCTAATTACTACTTCTGTACTTAATGGATTACCACCTATGTGGTAATTTGTGGGCACTTTGTTTTTCCCAAAGGGGATGACTATGAATTTTTTGGCATTTAGCTTTAGGCCATGGCTCTGGCACCAGTTATCCATCTCTGTGAGACCCTTTTGGAGGATGCTTGTGTCAGTTGGTGAGTCGATTATGGCACCCAGTTTGCAGTCATCTGCGAACTTGGTCAGCCATAGTCCTCCCGTGTTAGCCTGTACCTCAGAGAAATATATACTGAACAAGAGAGGTCCCAGGACTGAGCCTTGTGGGACGCCACATGTAACTGGTTTAGAGTCTGACATGACACCTGCAATTCTGACCATGTGGGTTCTATCCCTGAGCCAGTTTGCAACCCATCTCGTGACATAGGGTTTGATATTTAAGCTGGTGAGCTTATTTATGATGCCCGAGTGGGGTATTGTGTCGAAGGCTTTAGCGAGGTCCAGGTAGGCTGTGTGGACTACCTTCCCTTCATCTATGGCCTTGGTGACTGTTTCAAAGAAGTTGACCAGGTTCAAGAGGCAAGATCTGCCCTTAACAAATCTGAATTGGGTAGGATCCAGTGTTTGGAGGTTCTCAATGTGTTTGTTTATGAGTTCCATGATGATACGCTCCATAGCTTTGCAGACCCGGCTAGTCAGGCTTATAAAGCGATAGTTTCCGGGGTCCATTGTGGCACCACCTTTGTGGAGTGGGACCACTGTTGCTTTACGCCATTCCTTGGGTACATACCCTGTAGTAAGGCTGAGATTGAACAGTGACTTTATGTGAGGGTTCAGTTCTTTTTGGAGCTCGTGTAAGACGCAGCCCGGGACACCGTCCGGTCCCACTGATGCTGTGTTTTTTGCTTTGGAGAGGGCATCTGTCACCTGTGCATCTGTGATGTCAAGGAGGCTACACTCTGTTGGGATAGACATTTGCTCTTTTGGGGGGGGGGGGAGTTTGCACTGAACCTGTCTGCCAGAATGTTGGCAATGTCTGTGGGTTCAGTGTATTTTTTGTCATTTTGCACTAACTCAGAGCATATCTGTGAGTTGCCACCCAGGTTCCTGACATAACTAAAGAAGGCCTTGTGATTATGTTTAGCATCTTGTGCAAGCTGGCCTTAGATCATTTTATGAGGGATCGTAGTTTCTTGCTAGTACTGATCAGAGATGCCTTCCCTTTTTGGGATTTTGCTCTATCATGTAGTAGCTTCCTCCTTCTGTTGTATAGCTTATTTATGGCTGGGGTCCACCAGACAGGTCTCCTGACTTTGGAGGAGTGAGTCTTGTTTTTTTTTTGGGATAGCAAAATCCATGCATTCCTGTAGGTGTCCATAGAATGCGTTTGTAAAGGATTCTGCGGTTTGGGCTGTATTTTCCACTGGCCCAGGGGCTTTGAAGGATTCCACCTCGGTTTTGATAAGTGTGAAGTTTGCTTTTGAGAAGTTCTTCACCGTGGTTTCCTTGGCTGGGGATGGGATATGGATGTCCAGTGAGATTAATTTATGGTCAGATCTTACCAATGAGGGGTATACCTCTGGTATGGAACAGAGTCCCCATGTTGGTGATGATCAGGTCCAATATGTTTTCCCCTCTTGTGGGAGTGGTAACCAGTTTTTCCATAGCATTTGAGTTTGTAAATTCTAGGAACCGTTGGGTGAGGGTGTTGGGGCTTGAGTAGTGTTCTCAGTCTATGTTTGGGTAGTTGAAGTCATCCAATATTATGGTGTTTGTAGAGACCTTCATATTCTCTAGTGTTCTCAGGAAAGCTGAGTGGGGTTCCTGAGTTTGGGAGGGTGGTCTGTAGCAGGCTACAAACTGAAAGGCAGTTTTGCCCACTGTTAGTTGGCCATGGATGGTCTCCGATGCTTTGTGCAGTGCCACTAACCTGGAGGTGTGAGTATCTTTGATGAATATGGATACTCCCCCTCCTTTTGTAGTTCGGTCCAAGTTTTGGGGCCGAAAAGCATGGTATGAGGTATAACCTGGTAGTGCTGGGGTGCTCTCTGGAGCCTTGAACCAGGTTTCTGTTACTGCACAGATATCGATATTCTCCATACTGGGGAGAGCCTTGAGTGCATGCATCCTGAGGTTTAGATTTCTGGCATTGAGCAGCATTACCCTTAGTTTCTTTTTCCTTGTGTTGTCTATGGAGGTGGGTTTGTCTTTTGAGCCTTGCCTAAAAAAGGCACTATGGGGGTGGCAAGAGCCTTAGCCAATATTCGAAAGCTCAGGAGTGACAGGTGCAAGCAGTTCCTAGTTTAGCAACGTGGCTTGTTGAGCATGTCATCCCAGGCTGACAGACACTGGATCCCCTTTGAATGACACCAATACTTTAACCAATTGTTAAAATTGATCATTTTGTCTTTATACTGTGGCATCATTCTTGGTGAGGGTAAGATGCTACTCAAGGTTAGAGTCATACCGGCCTGGGCTACATGATCAGAGAGCACCTCTATGTCTCTTTTCATGTAGTCCAGGGAGGTATGTCTCAGGTCATTCACACCAGCATGGACAATGACAGAGTCATATTTGTACTTGCTTTGGAGTGACCTGAGTGCTTGTGTTATGTGGCAGATTCTGGCACCCAACAGGCAGCTTACAGTGACCTTCTCCTTGTTCAGCCTGGTGAGTGGGACATCAGTGTGTCTGACAATAGAGTCACCTATTACAAGTGTATTAGGTGTGTTGTTTAGCCTTAAGGGCTATGAATGTGTGGCACACTGACTTTGTGAACTATGTGATACGTGGGTATTGTTGTGGGGTAGCGGTTGCTTGGATGTCTGCTTTGGAGATCTCTGCTGCTTGGGCAGATTTTTATTTAGAGCCTCCGAGTATGTTTTTGTGTGTTTGTGTGTTTGGTTTGCTGTTGTGATAGGTCTATGTGAGACTGGATTTCTGGTGTGTGTGGTTACCTTCTCCTCCTGACTGCACCAGTACTGGGTTGAGAGAGCTCAGCCTCCAGTTTGGCTATATAGTTGCATCTCTCACATATATTTGAGCTTGTTGGAAGGAGGAGAGGGTGGTCTGTGTACATAAGGCAGTTGTAACATTGCCTCAAGATTCCCAGAGTCACCAGCTGGACTGGAGAGTAAACCCGAAACTGACTTTTGGACATGCCAGAATAGTATAAGGAACTACTTTTTGACTGATCAAAAAGGACCAATAGGGATCTGTAGCAAGCTACAATTTGGATTGCAGTTTTGCCCAGAGTTAGTTGCACTTGGATAACCTCGGATGCATTACGCTGAGCAACTAGCCTGGAGGTGTGGATATCCTTAATGAATATGGACACATCTGCCTTTGGTGTTTTGGTCCAGGTTACATGGCCGAAAAAGTGTGGTATGAGTTATAGCCTGGTAGTGCAGGGGTGCTCCCTGGAGCCTTGAACCAGGTCTCAGTCACTGCACAGATATCGATGTTCTCCATTTTAAGGAGTGTCTCGAGTGAGTGCATTTTGAGATTTAGACTTCTAGCATTGAGTAGCATTACCCTCAGTTTTTGCTTGCCTGTTCCTGTTACGGTGGTGAATTTGTCATTTAATCCTTGCCTAAAAAAGGCACTATAGGGGCGTCAAGAGCCTTAGCAAGTATCCAGAATCCCAGGGGTAACAGGTGCAGGCCATCTCTGGCAAAGCATTGTAGTCTGTTGACCATGTCATCCCAAGCAGACAGATACTGGATCCCCTTAGAATGACACCAGAAGCTTAGCCAATTGTTGAAGTCAATCATTTTTTCCTTGTACTACGGTATCAATCTGGGTGATGGCAGAATGCTACTCAGGGCTAGGGTCATACCTGCCTGGGCTACAAGATCAGAGAGCTCTTCCATGTCTCTTTTCATGTAGTCCAGGGAGGTACGTCTCAGGTCATTCACACCAACAAGGACAATGACAGAGTCATATTTGTACTTGTTGTGGAGTGACCTGAGTGCGTGTGTTATGTGGTGGATCCTGGCGCCCGACAGGCAGCTGACAGTAACCTTCTCCTTGTTTAGCCTGGTGAGTGGGAGATCAGCATGCCTGACTATAGAGTCACCTATGACTAGTGTGTTGGGTACATTGTTTTGCCTTATTGGTTGTGGTTGAGTGGCACACTGAGTCTGTAGGCTATGTGTCATTTGGGTTGTGTTGGGGATGGAGGTTGCTTGTCTCTCTGGGCTTGGTTTGGCCCCACTGTAGGAATGTTTCTGTATTTTGACCTACCTGAGTGCACCTACCATGATTGGGCACTTCTTTATCCTGGTTCTTGTGCACCCAGCTATATTTTTTAATTTTTGGCCTACGTCTGTATATGATAAATGTTATATAAATACAGTCTATATATCAATGTCGCCTTGGTGAGATTTTGTGAAAAACAGGGTCCACATTGTGAAAGTACTCACCAAGACTGGAGGGTGAATTCAATTTCAGCACTACTACTCTCCTTTGCTGACTTCATCTCTCCATATGACTTCCTACATAGTGTGCTTATATAATACTCAGGTATACGTGTTTTTCTTGGAATGTTCTAAAGTTTGAATCCAGATGGATGAAAAAATGTTTCAGAATGTTTTGTCTGTCTCTTGTGGCAGTAAATTGTGGCCACAACTTTCCTTAACACATTGTTATCCTGCTGCTATTTTACGGAACCTGCTCCCTATTATAAATCCTGTCTTGTCTGCATATTTGCATGAAGGTTGACACAGAGCAATACAGAGTACTGGTAATTCCCATTCTAAGTTCAGTACTTCAAGATATGACTACACATGTGCTAACACTTTCCCATCAGCAGTGCAATTCAGCTTAGCAGTAATGTGCTCAGAGTAAAATAAAAAATGAAAATCAATAGCTATTGTTTTAAGTTGCACAGTGTTTATATGTCTGTATTACTTTTGTTAACAGTGACCGTAACTTCAATTTCAGAATGATATTGATTCAGTCATTTAACATATGTCTGCTCTACAGTGTTTATACTTGCAACTATGTTAGAAGATTGGTTAATCTAATTTTACATAATCCATCACTGTTATTCTACAGTATACTGTCCTAAGTGTGACTTGCATGTTTGTCCTGGCAATGCACATAGTGTAGGTATGAGACTATATAAGTGTGCAATCATCCCAACATGAAATCACAGAAAAGTTTGATTGATAATCCTCTGGTGTACAACAGCAAATGTCTATGACATCCCATAATTTGAAACATGTCAGTCTCCCAAACAGTACAACAATGTCCAAGGACAGATATCTACATTTTAATAGAGAAGTATGTAATTACATATGACAATC
Source organism: Protopterus annectens (assembly GCF_019279795.1). NCBI lineage: Eukaryota > Metazoa > Chordata > Ceratodontiformes > Protopteridae > Protopterus > Protopterus annectens. The sequence goes on along the minus strand of NC_056749.1, from coordinate 707,262,578 downwards.
ATAGTAATGTTACATTGTATTGTGCACACATATGTATTTGTTGCACACCCTCTGATGTACAGTACCATTTGTTCATAAAAGTATATTCTAAAAAGTTTGACTGTCCTATATCCCATTGTTAGCATCAGTGTTCTCTAGTGGTCCTTTCAAGTAATGCAGTACTGTCTAGATTGTACATATAGATAGGTAGTAGGTTCAGTGCCTACTATGGGAATCTACTGTGTCTGTCAGAGTGAGTGTCTCACTTGCTCCTGTATCCACTTCCACTGAAAAAAATTAGATTTAACTCTTCACACAGCTCCCTTATCTCCCTTTTTACTGAAACATCTTCTACGAAGCACACAAATGAGGTCATCCTGACAAAGTGTACTTTCTGCTCTTAAGAATCAGACGTCTACTGTGGCATTTGGGACTAATGCAGTCTTTTTTAGATTGTGTAAGTAGATAGGTAGGAGGTTCAAGACTCATTCTGAGAAACTTGTTTGTGTGCAACACTTGGTGCTATACCCACTTCCCTTGAGTAGAACAATTTTAACTCTTTACACAGTTCCTGTACTCTACTTTTTACTTAAAAATCCTCTTTGAAAAACAATGATGAGGTCATCCTGAAATAAGTGTACTGTCTTCCACTAATAGTCAGAATTCTCCTGTGGCCCTAGCGACTAATACAGTGCACTCTAGATTGTTAATTAGAGATGTAGGAGGCTTGATGCAGAACATGGGAAATTTGTGTGTGACTGCATTGTGTAACACTTGATGCTGCATTTACTTCCACTGAAATTAATGCATTTAAATGTGCATACAGCTACCTTATTCCACTTTTTACTGAAACACACTGAGGTCATCCTGACAAAAAGTACAGTTTTGTACCTACCATAAATGTAGATGTTCGAGGATTCCCTTGCTGCAGTCCTGACAATTGGGTATAGTCCGCGTCCCAGTCGGCCCGAATACCAGAGTATAAGGCTGACGTCGGTCATGGCGCCTTAGACTGACGTCAGTACGTCAGGGTACTAATGCGCATGACCGGCGTCATTTCCTCAGTCTTTTCTTGCCCCAGATGTCAGAAGACCCAAAAAGACAAGTCCCAAAAACAACCTGCACCAAAAAACATGTACAATATATACAGTAATATATACAAAAAATATAAGCATGTAAACTCACCTACACAACCACCCTGAAACACAGAGGGTAAGGAGGGAGGGTAAATTGGACTGCAGCAAGGGAAACCTCGAACATCTACATTTATGGTAGGTACAAAACTGTACTATGTTCTTCGCCTTCCCTTGCTGCAGTCCTGACAATTGGGTAGAATCCCAAAGCAGAGGTAAGGGAGGCTGGCAAATTATAAAGTAGCAGGAGCTGACAACATGCCTTGTAAAACAGCTGTGGCAAAACCAGCTCTAGTCTTAGAGTATATAGGCAGGTGATAATGCCTAGAGAAAGTATGCACTGAACTCCAAGTAGCTGCTTCCAGAATATCCTTAGTTGCCACCCCTTAGAAATGCTGTTGAAGTGGCAGTAGCCCTAGTGGAATGAGGCCTAATCCCAGCTGGAACCTCTTTGCCATGATGGGAATAACAAAATGCAATGCAAAAGCCAATCCACCTAGAAATAGTTTGTTTTGACACAGGCTTGCCCTGTGAACTTAAAGCAAAAGAAACAAGTAACTGCTGAGACTGCCTAAAATCTTTAGTCCTGCTCAAATAATAACGCAATTGCCTGTGTACATCTAAAGTGTGCAAAATCTTTTCCCCTTTATTTTGAGGATCTGCAAAAACGTAGGCAAATGAATAGTTTGGTTTAAAGCCACACTAGAAACCACCTTAGGCATAAAGGAAGGATTAGTACGTAATGATACCCTGTCCTTATGGAAAATCAAAAGGGCTCTACTGCCATAAGGGCCTGCAACTCAGACACCCTTCTTGCAGAAGTAATAGCCAACAGAAAAGCAGTCTTCCATGACAAATATTTCAATTCAGCAGTAGCTGCAGGCTCAAAAGGTTGTAGAGTAAGTTTTTCCAACACAAAATTGAGATCCCAAGCAGGAGTAGGAGCTCTACGTGGGGGTCTTATATTCTTTGCCCCTCTAAGAAACTGCTTGAACAAAGGATGTGAAAACAAAGGTGGGTCACAATCATAGTGAGCTGAAATTGCTGCAGCATGAATCTTTATGGAAGAGAAAGACAAACCTTTGTCTAATAACTCAGTAAGATATTGAAGAGCCACACTCAAATTAGGCTCTGAAATCTCCAAATTCTTTGCTGTACTCCAAAATAAAATCTCTTCCATTTTTCTGCGTACACTCTCCTAGTACTAGGCCTTCTAGCTTCCATAATCACATTTAAAACTTGTTGAGGAAGCTGAGACCTACCATGTTTCAACACAGAATATGCCAAGCTGTGAGATGAAGAGATTGAAGCTTGACATTGAGGAGATGACCGTCCTTCTGAGATAACAGATGAGGAATCAGAGGTAAAGGCCATGGAGGCTTCTTTACAAGACTCCTTAGAAGTGGGTACCAGTGTTGCCGAGGCCAATCTGGAGCTATCAAAATCATCCTTGGCCTGTCCTGTCTGACCTTTAGTAATACCTTTGGAAGAAGAGGTAGAGGTGGAAAGGCATAGACATGAAGGTTTTTCCAACTGAAAGACAGAGCATCCACTTTCCAAGCTGTGTGATGAAACCCCTTTGTGCAATACTTTGGCAGCTGGTGGTTTAGTGGAGAAGCGAACAGATCTATGTCTGGAGTTCCCCATGACACTGTCAATTTCTGAAATACATGAAGATCCAGTTTCCACTCGTGGGGATCCATGATTTGTCTGCTTAATACATCTGCTAGGGAGTTCTGTGCTCCTGGCAGAAACCTTGCCTGAAGAGTCAGTTGCAGGCTTAACGCAGTCTCCCATAAAATCATTGCTTGCCTGCATAGAGGATAAGAATGTGTTCCCCTTGCTTGTTGATGTACCACATGACAGTTGTGTTGTCTGTCAGAATCAACACCTGCCCTGGAAGAAGTAACTCCTTGAACGCCATCAATGCAAACTGGACTGCTAACATCTCCTTCATGTTGATATGTAGATGCTGTAGTCTGGCAGGCCACTTGTCTTGTATCCACTTTCCATTTAGATGAGCTCCCCAAGCAGTGTCCGAGGCATCTGTCGTTAAAATCTGACTCGCCTCTGGCCGGGTCACAGAGAGTCCCTTGTTTAGGTGACATTCCTGAGCCCACCACAAGAATTCCTTTTGAAGGCAAGGTATTATTTGAATGACAGTGTCCAAATCTTGGCAGTGCTGTGTCCATACATTTTGAGATACCATTGCAGCTTCCTCATATGCAGTTTGGCATTGGGAAGCACCAGAATACAAGATGCCATGAACCCTAATGCTTGAAGGACTGTCCTTGCAGTCAGCACGGACTGATGAGATAGTTGATGGAAGTAAAGTGACAGACTCTTTTGTTTGTCCGGGGTTAAAAGGCCATCTGGACTGCTGTATTCAGTCTCACACCCAGAAAGCACATGTCTTGAGAGGGTACTAGACTGGACTTTATTTCGTTCACAGAATACCCTAGGCATCTTAGCACTGCTATGACATATTCCAGATGCTGTAGAAGGTGTTCCTTTTCTTGAGCCAGAATCAGGCAGTCGTCCAAGTAAGGATAAATTTGAATGCCTTGAAGCCTGAAGTAAGCTATCACTGGAGCCAGAACCTTTGTGAATACTCTGGGCAGTAGATAAGCCAAAGGGCAATGCAGAGAACTGATAATGAAAATCTCCAGTTCGAAACCGCAGATACTTTCTGCAACTTAGCCTTATGGGCACATGAAGGTAAGCTTCCTTGAGATCCAAAGTTACCATCCAGTGATCCTTGCCCAGCAGAGGTAACAGTTGCTGTAACGTCAACATCTTGAACTTGGGAATGTCCAGATAAGTGTTGAGGATAGATAAATCCAAAATTGGTCTCCACGTGTTCCCCTTCTTTGGCACTAGGAACAGGCGAGAATAAAATCCAAGCCCCTTTCTGACACAGGGACTGGCTGAATAGCCCCTATCTGGAGTAACTGAGAAACTTGCTTGTGAGCCTCTTTTCTTTGTGGAGGAGGAACATCTGGCATGCCTTTGAAAGGGGCATTGTGTGGAAATAAAATCTGTACCGTGATGAATGATATCCAGCACCCATCTGTCTTGAGTGATTAAATCCCAATTTTCTTTGAAAAGAGACAATCTTCCTCCCAAAGGAGCTGCCAGACGAGAGTCCACTGGCAGCTGAAAAGGCAGGTCATTGGTTCTGCTTACGAAAGGACTGACCCCTGCCCTCACCAGAAGTCTGAGCAGGTGAACTGTCTGATCTAGGCCTGAAGCAACCTTGAGCCCTGCCCCTACCACGTCTAGATCTACCCCTAGACTGGGAACCATAAGCAGGATATGTCCACCCCTTAGCAGGCCAATTTCTACTAAACTTCGGAGGCTGCACCTGCAAAAAATCTTTAACAGTCTGCATAGACTTAGCTTTGTCCTCCATTTTCTTTAAAACTGCTTCCACAGGCGGTCCAAACAACACATCAGACTGTAAAGGAGCATCCAAAATCCTGGCCTTAACATGCTCAGCTAAATTCTGATCCTTCAACCATGCATGTCTGCGAAGAACAGAACTAGTAGCAGCCACCCTCGAGGAGGCCTGAACAGCATCAAAACCACACTGCAAAGAATGCTTACCCACTTGTTCAGACACATGAACCAAATCCAGCAATTCTTTACACTCAATACCTTCCGCCAAAGCATCCACCTTAGATTTCAATTGTGAAAGGAGATAATTCTGATATTTCAGCATATGAAATTGACAATTCAACGCCTCATGGCTAGAGTGGAAGAAGTATATACTTTCTTACCCCACCTATCCAAAGCCCTTGCCTCTTTATCAGAGGGTACAGGATTTTTAACCACAGAAGCTTTAACACCTTTAGGCCCCTGAGAAACAGTTTCTGGGTCCGCCCTGGGACTCTTAAACAAATACTTATGAGCTTCGGGCACCCTATAATACCTATCAGGCTTAACAGGAGCAGGAGGCAAGGAATCAGGGTTCAGAGAAGCCTCTGCAAAACATCCTCCACCACATTCAACACAGGAGGAATAGCTAAGGGCCTATGCTGGGGCAAAACAAGAATTCCCTAAGCCTTTTCTGGAGTCAGAGTAATCTTGGCCTTCCCATTTAAAGTGCTCCCTCATGGAGTGAAGAGTCTCTGAAAATGAAAAATCCTCAGGAGGAGAAGCTGAAGGAGTGGAATCATCCACATCAGAATCAGAATAAGTAGGAAACTCTTGCAAGTCTTCCACAGAAGACTCTGAAGCCTGTGAACACTGTTCAAAACTATCAAACTCCTGTTCCACCCTAGGCCTCTTATCAGGTGGGGGCATAGAACCTCTAATCAGAGTAATCAAATCTTCTGCCATTTTAAGCATATGTTTCTTAGGCACAGAGCCGAAATGCTAGGAGAAGCCCCTACAGAAGCTGAACTTGGCCTTCCTCTAAAAGAAGCTTTGGCAACAGAAGGAGAGGCCCTAACTACCTTGGGAAGAGAGGGAAGAACAGTTACCTGAGAAGCCCCTCAGCCTGGCCTACCTCCTGAGAGGGCACATCCTGTAACAGTAAAGTATCTGCCTGAGACTCCATAGAGACTCCTGGCAAAACCTCTGGCTCCCCTGAGCCTTCTAAAGGACCGGCCTCCGGGACTGCCGGTTCCTCACCCTAGACTTCACTGTTTTGTCCTTGCGCTTCTTAGATGAAGCAGGCGACGGAGCATCCGACGGCATAGTATAATTGCAACGCTTCCCAAACACTAACCTAGCACAATCAAGCCTCCTCTTAATAGTGCGCTTGTTAAATCTAGCACAAGAGCGGCAACCAACAACGCCGTGCTCAGGCCCTAAACAAGGTATACACAATGTATGATAATCCCTATGCGGTATCTGCTTCCCACAAGAAATACAGTTATTCACTTTTTCTGACATCCGGTTAAATACTGAGGCAAGAAAAACCAAAATGTTCAACGGGTTACTTAGCCAACTCTGTACTCGGTCTGAAACTCCGGTTTCGGAAAATCTCAGAACGCCAACCTGCACTCGCAAAATTGCTTCTGCATCGGACCATGCGGCAAAAAAGACTGAGGAAATGACGCCGGTCATGCGCATTAGTACCCTGACGTACTGACGTCAGTCTAAGGCGCCATGACCGACGTCAGCCTTATACTCTGGTATTCGGGCCGACTGGGACGCGGACTATACCCAATTGTCAGGACTGCAGCAAGGGAAGACGAAGAACATGTGCACACTCTCCAATTAAGAGTCAGACTTCTCCTGTGGTTCTTGCAATGAATATAGTGCTTTTTTACACTGTGTAACTAGATAGGTTCATAGATTAGTACTAAGCTAACTGCCCTTGCGAGCCATTTTAAGCCTAGCCAATTATCCCTTGTGAGACTCAAACCCTGCACCTTGTGTTTGTAAGGCAAACACTTTAACCATTAGGCCACCCTCCCACCCTGGAGATTCAAAATCCACCATGGAAAATGCGTGTGTGCGTCTGTGTGTGTGTGTGTGTGTGTGTGTGTGTGTGTGTGTGTGTGTGTGTGTGTGTGTGTGTGTGTGTCTGTAATGCATGGTGCTCTGACCATATCCCCAGAGAAAAATGCATTTAGCTTTTCACACAACTTACTTATCCCACTTTTTACTGAAACATTCTCTATGAAACAAACTGATGAGGTCATCCTTAGGAGTCAGACTTATCCTGTGGTGCTTGCAATTAATACAGTGCTTTCTACATTGTGTAACTAGACAGGTAGGAGGTTTGTTACTCCATATGAGGAACTTATGTGTAGGGGTGGTTCCACATAGCGGTGCTTGTGGTCAATCAGCTTCTACTCTGGATAAACAGTGAGATGGGTCAACCATTCCCTAATCCCACTTTTCACAATGACAACTTCTTTGCAATGCAAGGGTTTAGCTAGGCGTACTGTGTGTACTCTACTGAGTATAGTACAATGTTCTATACATTATTGAAAGAAACTATGGCTTTTGTAGGACATACTATGCCCACAACTGGATAAACTAATACTTCCAACAGGAGTCTCATATATTGAAAAAAAAAAAATAAAATTATATATATATATATATATATATATATATATATATATATATATTTAATACAAATATTTGTAAACTTGTTAACGGGGGGACATTTCCATTTTTCAAATAACAGATGGTTTGTGGAGGAACAATAAGAGCACATGATTACAAAATTATATTCTCTACCTATACCCCTAATGCAACACCTGATGAGGTAATTCTTTCTAAAGTGAGCTGTTGCAATTCAGATGTCAGACTTCTCCTGTGGTGCTTGCATTACTTACACTATTCTCTAGGATGTGCAAATAGATCTTTAGGGAGTTTCAATACAGCACTGCTTAACTTCTACAAGTGTGTGTGACTGCAAATGAATTCAGGAATGGTTTACACACATTTGCAGTGGAAACTTTTACAACCCCAGATGGCTGTAAGAGTCATTTTACTACACACATATCCTTCACAATACACTGTTGATGTCACCTTTTCATAGATGCTGCATGCCTCTCTTGCACTCAGTATTCTCATGTTCTGCTAGCTGCTGGTAGTATGTTGTATATATGATGTAAATGTATAAATAGGTTGTTTGATTCCATCACTGCTTAAATAGTGTGACTGTGATTACTGTTGTATACTGTTGGCCACCCCAAAACCAAATTTATGTACACTTCTACATATGATATGGATTTACATTGGCACACTGTTACAGTAGCAAATCCTAGCATTCTTAGGATAAAATATTTTTGGGGGTAAACAATGATTACATAATACCACCATAACTTCAGTACCTAACAGTTTGAGTGCAAATTCTCTGGTATTGCTTGGCTTGGATACTGTGCTTTGTACATTGTGGAACTACATATATAAGAGGCTTGAGGCCAGCTATGAGTTTGTCTCCCCCCTCATACTGTGTATATGACTATTCAGATGCATACAAGGTGTGTAGCTTTAGTGTTATTGTGCACTTCGACCACATTTTAGCATAACCATCCAGCTAATAAACAGTGGTAATGTCATCCATTTAAATGTGCACTGTGCCAGTTATACCTCAACATGCTGTGTGTAGCTTCCAATTCAGGCACTAATCTTTATTCTGTGATCTTGAGTAGTTAGTTCAAATCTAGCCATTACTACTCAGACTATGTTGTGTCATTCTTATTGTGACTGTACATGTCATTAGCACTATCAAACATATCTTCTCTGTACATGTACAGATGTTGATTTCTTTTATAAAAACCTATGATAACGTCTTACATAGCAATGCTTTTATTTAGAGTAATGATGTTATAAGATTACATTTCCTTACATGTATATATGAAACATTATCCTCTGTCATGAGGAAATGAGATGACATTCTGTATGTTGTTGCCTTAATACAGCAATTACAGATACACATATTCCTTACAACAATAAAATGATGTAATGCCTTCACATACCAACATATCTCACAATTGCAGTAACAATTCTACCATGGTGCATTCATCCTGTACAATATCAAATATATTATTATTATCAAATGCTCATTTGTTCAACATTCACATTCATTGCCTGTTAGCATTGTGTGGCCTTATATTGTAAGGCAGAAATGGCATGCACCACAGTTATAATGTGTACATTTACAGTGGGAGAGGCCTCCACTATCCCTTTTATCCCAGAGATTCTTTACAACACATACATCTGATGTAATAAGTAAGCATATGTGGAGTGTCACAATTGTATTGACTTCCACTGTGGCACTTGTGGTTTATCCACATGTCATTAGTCAATACAGTCACATTATTTACCACTCAAATTCTGATAGGGCAACATTAGATGAATGTAATATGTTACACAAACACCATTGTATCTAGTTATTCTCATCCATTTTATGTTAAACATTGATATATCATCACAGGTTGTGATTGCATGGCAGTGAAAGGATTATTTCTGGCATGTCATGCTGTGAGTGCTTCTGCGGCATGTGCTGTGGCATGTTCATTGAGTATTTGATTGTATAGCATATCCGCACAGATAGACTGTTGTTCAATTGTGGGATAGTTTGTGTAATACACAAAGGAAACAGCTTCCTTGTCAAACAAGCATTGATACTGTACTGTCACTGTTGTGTGGACATAACATGTATAGCTCTTTCTAGCATTCTGACTAAATCCACTTGTTCATATTGTATTCATAAGGCCTTTCTTAATGCACACATTCAGTTCAGTTATTTGTGATAGCCTCCACTGCTGTCTGATGTGGCACATGCAATCAATACACAGGTCTGTAGAGAGCCTGTTATAATAGGTGGGGGGGGGGTTGAATTTGCAACATCTATCTGTCAGACAAATGTGTCAGACAGCAGTGGCTTACACAGAGACAATATTTATAGCATACTCACAGGGCCACCTTTTTCAGGCCTTGTCCTACAAGACAGGGCATCCATACCCCTTACGACAGGAAAGTGCTGTAAGTCCTTCAAGGATGTTACTGATCCTACAGACATTGCCAACATACTGGCTGACAGGTTCAGTGCAAACTTCTCCCCCCCCTCCCCCCCAAAAGGAGAGATATCTATACCAAACGATTGCAGCCCCCCAAACATCTCCAGCGCCCAAGTGAGAACTGCTCTCTCCAAAGCAAAAAACACAGCATCCATGGGACCTGATGGTGTCCCCGGCTGTGTGCTCCATGAACTCAATGAGGAATTAAACCCACAGCTAGGACAGCTGTTTAATCAAAGTCTTACCTCTGGATACGCACTCCAGGAGTGGCGCACTGCAACTGTGGTACCACTTCACAAAGGCGGTGCCTCCACCGACCCTGGAAATTACCGCCCATTAGCTTGACAAGCCTTATCTGCAAAGCCATGGAGAGGATCATAATGGACCTCATAAATAAAGACATAGGGAATTTGCAGACTTTGGATCCAACCCAGTTTGGCTTTGTCAAAGGCAGATCATGCCTTTTAAACTTGGTTGACTTTTTCAAACAGTCACCAAAGCCATTGATGAGGGAAAGGCAGTCCATACAGCCTACCTCGATCTGGCTAAGGCCTTCGATACAATACCCCATTCGGGTATCATTGAAAAACTCATCAGCTTAAATGTCAACCCATACATCACAAGATGGGTTGCAAACTGGCTGAGTGACAGAACCCACAGGGTCAGAGCTGCTGGCGCCATGTCAGACTCAAAGCCTGTCACAAGTGGTGTCCCACAGGGCTCAGTCCTGGGCCCACTCTTGTTTGGCATCTACTTTTCAAGTACAAGCAAACACAGGAGGGTTATGGCTGACAAAGTTTGCAGATGACTGCAAACTGGGCCATAGTAGAAAACACATCTGACACAGATATCCTTCAGAAGGGTCTCACAGAAACGGATAACTGGTGCCAGAGCCACGGCCTAAAGTTAAATGCCAAAAATTCATAGTCATACCCTTCGGGAAAACAAGGTTACCCCTAGCTACCAAATAGGTGGAAATCCACTGAGCACAGAAGAAGTTATCAGGGACCTGGGGACCCAGGTTGATAGTAGTCTGTCATTCGACACCCATGTAGCTAAAGTAGTTAGGAAGACCTTCTACATTGCCCACCTTATCATGAAGGGATTCTCATCTAGATCAAGGGAGGTCATAGTCTCCTTTACTCATCACTCATCAGACCAATGATTGAGTACAATGCCCCATTCGGAATGTATCTGACCCGACACTTGCAGCAGCTGGAGAGGCCACAAAAGTTCCTCACCAAAAGGATAAAGGGTCTCAAAAATCTGTCCTATGCTGCCCGACTGAAAGAACTCCAGCTCTATTCAGTCGCCACGCTTGCTCAGAGGTGACCTTTGCCTAACATACAAGGCCATGTCAAACCTAGATTTGATGAATATGCTTCACCTCAAAAAATCTAGATCCATCAGAGCCACAAGGGCGGGAGACTTAAACCTTGACACGGCTATTAATAGGACGTGCTGGAGGGATAGATTCATCACCCAAAGACTCCCTTATGCTGTCGAACAAAATCCCGGTACATGTGAGGCAGAGCACCTCGCTGGCCTTGTTCAAGAGAAATCTTGACCAATGGATGGGAGATCGCAGATATACCCCAGGGATTACCTCAGTGTCACTGCTCGACAGAGGCACAGCAAAATAATGGGTATAGTTCCCCATACTAAAGGGGTGGCGTAAGCCACAAAACGATGGGCTAGGCTTGTAAATGCCTTCGGGCAGATAGCCTAGTATGAACCTATGAACATGATCGATATGTGTATTTCTGTGGCGTGCATAATTGTTATGCAGCTGTCTTGGAATGTGTTCAAAAATATCATGATGTGAATGTTTATTATGTCAGTCATTGCTCACAGGAATTACCTATTCCCAAGAAAATTATGCTCTGTATTGCATGTATTCATCCAGACATTTCTTTATTACTGCAATTGTTTTCTTTACAGTTTAATGGCAGATGAGGGATTCCATAAATGTTTATTACTGTGTGGCATGCTGCAAGACCATCCAAAACTGTTATTGGTCCTCAATTACAACACTTACATGGGTGCTGCTGCTGTTGAATTGCTGCTATGTTACTGTTACCTACATTTCATGTGAGCATGCCAAGTATATGTCTGAGATGTTTGCATATGAGCAATGAAAAGGTTGAAATCTGTCTTGTCACTTGTCACTTACAGAAGTTATGTGTTATTAGATTACCATTTAGCATTTATACGACTATTCCATACTTGCTTGACTATTACGTGTTTATAGGTGATGAACCCCTTTCCTACGGTTGCCACTGACATTTCTTTGCAAAAGCATATCCATTTCTGATGTACCAGACATTACAGCATTACAGCTGTAAGGTCCTCTGTTCTTGCACATGGAAGCTGAGATGGAGAATACACCAGCAGTGTGGGCTTGCATACATAAATTCTCTGTTTTTCATCTCATATGCAATAGCTGCAGTCTCTGCATTCATTCCATAATGTATCTTCTGTCCTTGATAACTGTTATGTCAAGTCAAAATTTTATCAACATGCATATGAAATTTTAACTCCCAGTTGTTGCTCTGTAGCTTTATATCCCTATCACATCCTTTGTTAACATGTCCATTTTTATTTAAGTGCATAACTCATGTATTGTCATCAGTATTAAATATCATTGCATCGGTATTGCAGGATTAATGCTAGAAATGCTTCTTTAACACTTCAGCACATTTGATTGCAGTATATGAGTACACTTTACCTATTTCCCTTTTCATATTAATTAATTATGCATTATATAACACTTATTATTTGTGTATAATTTCCCCATTTCATTTCTCCTCCTTCAGTATTCTTTTACTGTACTTGACCTTAATATTTTCTGGGCTACAGTACATGCTAGTATCTGAGCTTTACCTATATGTAAGTTGTTTTATTTACATTCTGTGCTCATAGGTAGGTACTAGGCTATCTGCCCGAGGACATTTATAAGCCTAGCCAGAGTGTGTCATCTTTCACCGCCCCATTGATTAATTAATTGAGCCTCTGTCAAGAAGATAGGTAATATCATGTTACTACCATGAATTTCACTGCCAAGTCTTGAACACAGGACCCTATGTACTACAGTCAGAGCAACATACCACTATATCAATCATAAATGGAAGCATCTTTCCATGGTCATGGACACTATTGCTGGCCACAAAAAGGTGCTTGTAAACTAGTAGATTTGATGAGCAGCATGCATATTCAATTTACTCTGCTGCTTATTACCCTAACATGCTTTCATTGTGTAGGCTTAGCACAGAGCCTATATAATTGATAAGGAAGCCCAGGAATAATCTGACACTGGCCAGATACATTTTCAATGAATGTGAAATACAAGGGAAGAGAAATGTATTGTTTGCTGTTGCTCATGCTAGGTCTATTCTTAATTTAAGACTGTTTTGTTTAGCAAGTGGCCATCTGTGTTTAAGCTGTAAATTTTGAAGCAGAGGTTTTAAATCAAATCTCTGTAAACATTGTAAAAGTAAACAAGAAAATAGTGTGCTCTGATAGGTGTATTTATGGTAACTGGGGGAGACTCAGCCAAGTGAGTGCCTGGTCCATTTCCCTGCCTAAGGTCCCATTTGACCATGACCTGGCTGTACTAGATCTAGTGAGATCATTGTTTCCTTATGTTCAGCTCTGACTTAGCCAGTTATTACATAGGTTCATAGGTTCATAGGTTCATACTAGGCTATCTGCCCGAGGGCATTTATAAGCCTAGCCCATAGTTTTGTGGCTTACGCCACCCCTTTAGTTTGGAGAAACTATGCCCATTATTTTGCTGTGCCTCTGTCGAGCAGTGACACTGAGGTAACCCCTGGGGTGTATCTGCGATCTCCCATCCATTGGTCAGGATTCCTCTTGAACAAGGCCAGCGAGGTGCTCTGCCTCACATAAACCGGGATTTTGTTCCACAGCATAGGGAGTCTTTGGGTGATGAATCTATCCCTCCAGCACGTCCTATTAATAACCATGTCGAGGTTTAAGTCTCCCGCCCTTGTGGCTCTGAGGGATCTGGATTTTTTGAGATGAAGCATATTCATCAAATCTGGGTTTGACATGGCCTTGTATGTCAGGCACAGGTCACCTCTGAGCAAGCGGTAAGCAACTGAATATAACTGGAGTTCTTTCAGTCGGGCAGCATAAGACAGATTTTTGAGACCCTTTATCCTTTTGGTGAGGAACTTTTGTGGCCTCTCCAGCTGCTGCAAGTTTCGGGTCAGATACATTCCGAATGGGGCATTGTACTCGATCATTGGTCTGATGAGTGATGAGTATAGGGAGACTATGACCTCCCTTGATCTAGATGTGAAACCCTTCATGATAAGGTGGGCAATGTAGAAGGTCTTCCTAACTACTTTAGCAATATGAGTGTCGAATGAAAGGCTACTGTCAACCTGGGTTCCCAGGTCCCTGATAACTTCTTCTGTGATCAGGGGATTGCCACCTATATGGTAGCTAGGGGTAACCTTATTTTTCCCGAAGGGTATGACTATGCATTTCTTGGCATTTAACTTTAGGCCATGGCTCTGGCACCAGTTATCTGTTTCTGTGAGACCCTTTTGAAGGATATCTGTGTCGGATGTGTTTTCAACTATGGCACCCAGTTTGAAGTCATCTGCAAACTTTGTCAGCCATAACCCTCCTGTGTTTGCTTGTACTTCAGAAAAGTAGATGCCAAACAAGAGTGGGCCCAGGACTGAGCCCTGTGGGACACCACTTGTGACAGGCTTTGAGTCTGACATGGCGCTAGCAACTCTGACCCTGTGGGTTCTGTCACTCAACCAGTTTGCAACCCATCTTGTAATGTATGGGTTTACATTTAAGTTGATGAGTTTTTCAATGATACCCGAGTGGGGTATTGTATCGAAAGCCTTCGCCAGGTCTAGGTAGGCTGTATGGACTGCCTTTCCTCATCAATGGCCTTGGTGACTGTTTGAAAAAGTCAACCAAGTTTAAAAGGCATGATCTGCCTTTGACAAAGCCAAACTGGGTTGGATCCAAAGTCTGCAAATTCCCTATGTCTTTATTTATGAGATCCATTATGATCCTCTCCATGGCTTTGCAGATAAGGCTTGTCAAGCTAATGGGACGGTAATTTCCAGGGTCGGTGGAGGCACCGCCTTTGTGGAGTGGGACCACAGTCGCCAGCGCCACTCCCTGGGTACGTATCCGGAGGTGAGACTAAGATTAAACAGCTGTCCTAACTGTGGATTTAATTCCTCATTGAGTTCATGGAGCACACAGCCGGGGACACCATCAGGTCCCATGGATGCTGTGTTCTTTGCCTTGGAGAGAGCAGTTCTCACCTGGGCGCTAGAGATGTTTGGGGGGGCTACAATCATTTGGTATAGATATCTCTCCTTTGGGGGGGGGAGAAGTTTGCACTGAACCTGTCAGCCAGTATGTTGGCAATGTCTGTAGGATCAGTAATCTTCACATCATTTTGAACTAATTCTGAGCATATCTGAGAGTTTCCTCCTAGGTTTCTGACATAGCTAAAGAATGCCTTATGGTTGTCTTTAGAGTCCTTAGCTATTTTTTTCTCAAAATTAGCTTTGGATGATTTTATGAGAGCTCTTAGCTTTTTACTTATAGTGATCAGAGGTGTCTTACCTTTTAAGGATTTTGCTCTATCTTGTAGTAGCTTTCTCCTTTTGTTGTAGAGTTTGTTTATGGCTGGGGTCCACCAGACTGGACGCTTGCCTTTGGTACAAAGAGTCTTTGTTTTGCTTGGGATTGCCTGATCCATGCAGCCCTGCAGGTGCTGGTAGAAGGCATTTGTAAGTGATTCAGCGGTTTGAGTAATGTTTACCGCCGGCTCAGGGGCCTTAAAGGAGACCACACTAGTCTTTAGAAGTGTGAAGTCAGCTTTCGAGAAGTTCTTTACTGTGGTCTTTTTCATTTCGGGTGGGGGCGGGATGAGGACCTCCAACGAGATTAGTTTGTGATCTGATCTCCCCAGTGAGGGGTATACTTTCAGCGTTGAACATTGTGCTCCCATATTCGTGATGATGAGATCAAGTATGTTTTCTCCTCTTGTGGGGATGGTGACTAGTTGTTCCATGGCATTTGAGTTTATGAATTCCAGGAACTTCTGGGCTAGAGTGTTTGGGCTTGAGTAGTGTTCCCAGTCTATATTAGGGTAGTTGAAGTCACCTAGTATGATGGTGTTCGGAGATACATTTATCCCCTCCAGTGTTTTCAGGAAGGCCATGTGAGGTTCCTGAGTTTGCGAGGGTGGCCTGTAACATGCTACAAATTGCAGAGCAGTCTTGCCTATGGTTAATTGCACCTGGATGGTTTCCGATGCATCGTGCGTTGCCACCAATCTTGAGGTGTGGGTGTCCTTGATGAATATGGATACCCCTCCTCCTTTCTTGGTATTGTCCGGGTTTTGGGGCCAGAACACATGATATGAGGTAAAACCTGACAGTGCTGTGGTGCTCTCAGGAGCCTTGAACCAGGTTTCTGTCACAGCACAACATCGATGTTCTCCATACTGAGAAGGGCCTCGAGTTCGTGCATCTTGAGGTTGAGACTTCTGGCATTGAGCAGCATTACCCTTAGTTTTTTACATACAATGCTCCCTTTGGGATGTACCTCAGAAAACATATTAAAAAACTGGAAAGACCTACCTAAACTACCAGAAAAGATTAAAAACTCTCTCCGTCTCTTCAATGATATATAATATATCCCTCATAGGAGATCTATGCTATACCTTCCTTGCCATTAGGGACCCATTGGTCCTGAATCTTTTGCACCTTCACAGTCAAACAGTCCTACAAATACCAGGACCAGTGATCTAAACCTTCATCAGCAGATGTATAAAACAAGGTGGACAAGCAGATTCATTATTTTGTGCATCCCCCACTTCGGTAGCAGACTCCTCCTTCCGATCTAACAGTACAATATGATATCTGCCTTCAAACACGACCGGGTAACTGGATGGATAGCCCAGGTTTCACAAGCATAGTACTCCAAGAAGGAGGTACAGTCTAGGGTGGGTATTGCCAAGGTGTAATGCTTACAAGACTCTGTTAACTTGAATTTTCCTCTGATTCTTCTGATTCAGTAAATGACTTGCTGACAAAGGCCTCTTGCAAATGATTGCAATCCTTATGAAACCAAACAGAAAATCTAACAAAGACACACATCTAGATCTCATCATAACTAATATTCCTGATAAAGTTTCTGAACTAACAATACAATCCCTTCAATAAGCAATCCCTGCTTCATAATCTATTCCATTAACCCCAAAACAAATAACAGTGATAATAACCTTTGGACCGCAAATTCCAAAAATGCATCGTTAACCTATGGTCCACCTTAGTAACGATCCATAAATAGCAGCCAATGATCTGACCACTGCAGTGTTTTCAATACAAAATAAACTCTTCTTATCACTTACTGGAATTACATGTCTAAATTATTTCAAACATTGTGGACAGTCAAATTCTCAGTAATTATTTTTTAGCTATATTTAATATTATAACTGACTTTCATATAAATAAGAAAACTGCTACATGCTCTGGACAGCTCTAGCAGTGCCAAGGAAAAGCGTAACTAAGAACTGAAAGAAATTTTCATCACGGTTTTTGATTGTTTCTCTACAGGATGTCATCATAAAGAGAATGGTATAAAGATAAATAAAACATCCTCAAAACCTCTTAACAAGAATCCATGGACTAAATTATATCTTTAATTGACTTTACTTCAACTTGATTAAGTATCATATTTTTTTCTTAGTCTATCTCTTTTGTTAAGTCTTGTGAGTTTTGTTTTTTGTTAGTTCAATTATATAATTTTAAGACTAGATGTTGCTGCATTGTTCAGTGATGTAAATATGTTATACAGTTGTTTATTAATTCTGTTTCAGGTTTAATCTGAAAAATCTTATCTTAATTATAATTTTAGTTCATATATTATTATTGTAGCATATTTCAGTAGTTTTTCAATAAAAATTAAAACAAAAAAGAGTGTCCTGTAAAAGGAAAAGCACCTACAGCAGTGTAGTAAGGGTTAGGTGAAGAGGTCAGCTGCCCTTGGCTCAAAGTGTTAAAGGATGCAATAGAAATGTACAG